>NW_013666148.1:56969-76109 GCF_000517525.1 Limulus polyphemus
CGCCCCCACGGCTGAAAGGGCGAGCATGTTTGGCGGGACGGGGATTCGAACCCGTGACCCTCAGATTGCGAGTCGAGCGCCGTAACCACCTGGCCATGCCGGGCTTCTGCGAACTTATACTGCTAGAAACCGGGTTTCGATACCCGCGGTGGGCAGAGCACAGATAGCCCCTTGTGTAGCTTTATGCTTAATAACAAACAACAACAACTTCTACTGCGAAGGATAGTAGAGTGCGATGAAGTACCCCATTATACAATATGGGTGACTTCTCATAAATCGAATACATATATATACAGGTATATATTTTTTGGTTGAGAGTTAGAAAATTTCAGTAATAAAACAGATATGGCTGGCTGCTTTACTTTTATTTTCATCTCGGAAAATAAAATAATTCAAAGTCTTATATTAACCACTTTCACTCCCTAGATTATTAGAAAAATCTGCCCAATGTAATTTAGATTTTTCTTGGTCTGAGTTTTGTTATAATTTACGCTCTCTGACGTGTGATGCAATGATTGCTTCTAATAAATGTCAAGCGATTTTATACCCATCAAACGTTTAATCCCAACTCTATGACAAGAAGGTAAAATGGTAACTTAAATGAGGATATTAATACCTTGAATTGTAAATTCATACTGTAGCATGCCTGGCTTGGCCTGTAGCTTAACGCACTGTACTTCGGGTCCAGAATTTCAAGGTTCTTGTCAGCGATATGCTGCTAAGCATGCTCTGCCCCTTCAGTTATAGGCGCTTTATAAAAAGTAGCAGTCAATCCCGTTATTCGGTTCCAAGAGCCGGACAAAGCCCTTGCGGTGGCGGGTACTGCTGACTGGCTTCCTTCTTACGGTTATGCCTGAATCTTGGGTTTTATGAGCTGGCCGTTTACCTAATGTATCACATAAGGTGCCGTTCAGGGCGAAACTACTAAATACTAAAATCTCAGGACAATCAACACATTCCAAGAATACCAGTATGTAAAATTTGAAATTTCTCATGAGGTAAGCTTTTTTTTAAAATATAAAACCCAGTTAAAAAGAATAGATACATCGAATGAAGTAGCCAACTAGTAACAAAAACAATTTGTGACACAGTTGTATTTTATTATTCTTAGCGAATTCAACATATGTCTATATAGAATTTGAAGAATAAGTAACATTGATGTTTCAAATTTATTCTTCTGAAATATTCAGCAGACAGGCTGTTTAAAGTATTAGGGTTACTGACGAGGAGTGTAACTCCCGGTATAATTTAGTTACAAGTAATGAAACGAAGGATAGATTGGGCTTCATATTTATTTTCATTATCTTACACAACCTGTTTACTGAATATTTCAAAATAATAAATTAGTAACAGCAAACAATTTGTGACACAGTTGTATTTTATTATTCTTAGCGAATTCAACATATGTCTATATAGAATTTGAAGAATAAGTAACATTCATGTTTCAAATTTATTCTTCTGAGATATTCAGCAGACAGGCTGTTTAAAGTATTAGGGTTACTGACGAGGAGTGTAACTCCCGGTATAATTTAGTTACAAGTAATGAAACGAAGGATAGATTGGGCTTCATATTTATTTTCATTATCTTAAACAACCTGTTTACTGAATATTTCAAAATAATAAATTAGTAACAGCAAATCTTCAAATCTTATATAACCCTAGGTTCATTGTGATGAGTAAAACACTCCTCACATCAACATATGTTTAATACACATTCCACCATTCTATAAAACCTTTAGACTTGCCCTTGTCAAGGTCATTAATATGGGGTACTAGCCATTACATTACACCTGGCCCCCTGACAAAAGATAATTCTAATATGAGTTCAGTATATTTTAAGATATAGAAAAAGAAGGTAAGCGAGTGACGAATTACAAGATATGTAGATTTATTTTAAAATGACAAGACTGCGTGAGCTATTGATATGTTCCATGAGTATATCGAAGCGCAAATAAAGAACCAAAAGAGAGGTAATCAATTATTACAAATCCCCTTCAAGGGGAGAATAAGAATTGTGCTCCACGAGTATAATGATATATTTCACAGGATGAAGGGGATGAGGTATTGTACTAGAATAAACCAGTAATACCCCAAAGGAATATAGTCCTGTTTCAAGGGAAGAAGAAGTAAAGGGAGCTGCTGTAAACCTAAATGGTGTAGTGGTACAACGGTGACCGTCACATATAGCTATTTTCATAAAGTAAAAACAAGAAAAAAAATTGTAGCTTCCTGTGGAATGAAATTTACAGAGAAAATATATTTCATTTTGTTTTTACTTAAACCATTTTCTGTTATTTATTTAGGAATTCTTTCACGCTTCACCTTTACTCGTGACTGTGAATAAAGCAGAAATACACGTAGAGAATTAAACTAGCAAAAAGTAAGATAAAAAAAACAACGACGTAAATAAACGTATGGAAGTAAGAACAAAACTGTCCTTTTTATATAGAAAACCGTTACAGGTTTACCTGTTATTATTTTCCATTCCTCTAGGGATATCAAAAGATCGAAATAAATATATTAAGATATTTGGACACTTCTAAACAATGTATTTGCTTTCTGAGATTTGTATAAATTAAAAAAGTGTTTTTTATCGTTCTTATTTCTTGCGATAAAAACATTGGCATAGTTTACCAGATTTTACGCCACCAGGCGATTTTGTCTTAGAAACAAGATCTAACTTCTCGACATTTCTAATTCTAGTATTACATTATTTAAGGCAGTGTGAGAAAGTATAAACTTCTGTATATTATCTGTGGTTAGCTTCGGGGCATCAAAACGACACGAATCCTATACTATCGAAGTTTCATTTCTGTAAGCAGTGAGATGATGCAGAATTTATGCCTAAAACGACAAAACTGTCTGTTAGCTCTTACTTTATACAAACAAATACTACGGTATTTTTACTCACGAAACAATCTGTTCACATTTTTTTATGTTGAAACTTTGAAGATCGACGTTTCAGCCTTGTAATATTAAAATAAGAGAGACTGGTGTTAATAAAGCTGCTACAAGTCCAAATTAAAGATTTCTTCAAGTCGGAATAATGCACTGTGATAAGTTACATAATCTGATTTACACATTGGTCTTACTATGTAGTGACTAGGTGAATGAACGTGACAAACATTTTTATTACTTTGAGGTATAAGAATAGGCTTAGTAGTCTCAAAAAGTGTAGCCCAAGAACTTTACCATGCTTAATGTACTTCAGCTACAACTATTTCTACAGAAAAAGACTCTAGCGTTGGGCAGATATTTTGTTCGATTCTTACCACAAGTAAATAATATATTTGTTACTTCAATGAGAATAAAACAATAGTTTGCGAACAGAATTAGCTTGAACACGAATACATTGGAAATTCAAGTGCTTCTGAAGCGGCCCGGCATGGCCAGGTGGTTACGGCACTCGACTCGCAATCTGAGGGTCGCGGGTTCGAATCCCCGTTACACCAAACATGCTCGCCCTTTCAGCCGTGGGGGCGTTATAATGTGACGGTGAATCCCACCATTCGTTGGTGAAAGAGTAGCTCAAGAGTTGGCGGTGGGTGCCTTCCCTCTAGTCTTGCACTGCTAAATTAGGGACGACTAGCGCAGATAGCCCTCGTGTAGCCTTGCGCGAAATTCAAAAATAAACAAAAAAACAAATACTTTCTGAAGCGTTATCTATTTATGTCACTAATTTGTATATACATTTATTTATACAATCTTTTCGAGGGCTAACTTAATGGTCAGTAAGTTATTTTAATTTTAAATTTTTTTATAAATTTATCATTCAATTTGTACGAGTTATAAGCGGATTAAAACTTTCATTATATCTGCAACTTCATAGAAACGTAAAGTTCCATTTGCTACAAAAATACGTTCCTATTTATTTAAGCAAGGTGTATTTTTGAGCTTTTAAATAAATCATTACGAGTTGTAACTAATAGAAATATTATTTGTTAATTACGCTCACAAATTTCTGTAATATCTTAATACTTTAAATTATAAAATTGACTGCATTTATTAAGCAAATAGTATATACGAATATTCTACATAATGTAATTGTAATTACTCCAAAAGTATCCCTTCGTGAAGTATATGAAATTTATATATTTGAAAAACAACTAACAAAGAAATGTGATAAGCGCCATCTATGGAGAATCAGTAATAACTACTAGTTTTTTTGTTGCAAACTTTTTTCAAATCGAACACCACATACTTCATTAACACATTGAATTATTACTGGTAATTAAAATAATGCTTAGTCTTTGTTCTATATGGACCATGCATAATACATAATATCTTTTTACTTTCCATCTACCCGGTCGAGTTATGTTGAATGTCATCTATTTCTTTCTGTAATGTAGTGCCCATTTATATATTACTGAGAAATGTTAAACGAACACAATGAAAAAGATTAGGAAAATTAATAAGTAAATATAGTTTTAATTATCTTGAGCAGACTGGTTAGAACGTAAGAGTAAGGTGAGAAAGGATGTTTTTATTTGTTTCTAATTAAGCACAAAGCTACACAAGCACACCACGGTATCGAAACCCTGTTTCTAGCGTTGTAAGTCCACAGACATACCGCTGTACCACTGGGGGGCAAAAAGGGATGAAAAGACACCCAAATATTCCATCACTCCTTAAATATGTGATCAATCTCACCTTTTACGCTTTGCAGTGGAACTCAATCAGTATGCATACAGAGGCTCATTAAGACAAGAAGATTGGTTGTACCAAGATTTATACGAGATGCCTAAACATCATTAATTATTACGCGAATTTGAGAAAAGAAAGACTATATGTGAAAAATATGTAGATAAGCTAGTTATCAGCTTTGAGAATTTGATGGTGCAACATCTAAAAACGTTCAATTTGACCCAACTAATTATCGAGGTGGTAAATACTCATATAGCTGAATTGTAAAAAGTGTCAGAAATAATTTAAGAAACAAATTCACAGTGACCTTATTGCGTCCAATGTATCCATCTTCGTTGAGATCTGTGTAACTTTTTCTCCATAGATGTGGATACTCCGTAGAAGAGCACAGATGAACAAACCATACAGAATCCAAAAAATAAATGTAGAGCTCTTCAGTACTAGAATCTTTATCACTAGTTTTAAGTTCTGTGGAGTGATGAGAGCTTATTTATCATGTATGTTTTGAAGTGATGGTCTAAGAACATAACCCTGAATTCGTTGTGTAAACTATGAAGGATTGTGGTTCGGCAATTATGGTGTAGACGCCATTATGCACATTGGGAGTAGGTCTTATCAATGAAAAGTTTGCACTTGCAAACATCTATAACTATTATATAATCTTAAATGAGCATGTTCCAGGGGTTATGGCAAAGGGTTATATTATTACAGAAGGATAATGCTTCTTCTTACAAAGAACGTACGGCCTATGCCCGGTTACAAGGTAGTAATAACAATGTTTTGAAATGGGCAGCTAAACGCTCATCTTAGTTCTATAGGAATTATTTCAGATTATCTGGAGAGTTGATTCGAAAGTTTAAACTCGAACTTTTCAGTCATTACCAACCAGCCTAACTAACGAAGCAATAATGGAGATAAATTACACCAGACATCTATCGGATGTAGATGAGAACATGCCCAGCAAAATTAATTGTTCGGATGCTACACGATATTAGAACAGTGATCACTTGTTCTTCTGAATAGGCCTATTCTAACGTGCAGTTAAGGATGCTTTTAAACAAGGCCTAAACATGCAGTTAAGAATGCTTTTTAACAAGGCCTATTCTAACGTGCAGTTAAGCGCAAAATGTGAGGCTACTAAACTCATATGTACAACTGGAAAGTAGAGCTTGTGGTATTTAAACCAGATTTATTTTTAATTTCAAAATTAGAAAGGGGCGTGAATCCCATTTTTCTATTCTTATATAAACTCCAACGTTATGAGTAATTGGTTAAAATGATTTCCTGCCAGTGCTGCTTGTTGTTTTATTTTACTTGTCTTCTAGTAGCGAGCTGTTGAAGTTTATTTTCTAGTTTCTCTGTTGACATTTTTAGAAGTACTGTAACAACATGCTGCAGTCAAAATAATGATAATAAATAAACAGTGCCAACGAACTTGGAAAGTTTCGCCGAAGTGCGAATAGGGCGTCAATTATTAAGTTTGAATGATTACAAATTTGTTTATCTGTCTTAGAACAAAGCCACATTGGGCAATCTGCTCTGTCCATTGCGGGGAATCAAACCCCGAATTTTAGCGCTGTAAGTCCGTAAACTTACCGCTGTCCGACCGGGGGACTGAACATAAATGGCAAGTAACGTTATTAACATCTAAATATTTAACGAAGTTTTTATTAAATAAGAGTGTGGAATGGTTGTAAGAGTGGTGGTGTGGTCAGGTACTTGGTTTGTAATTTACAACTTTAGCTGTAAAGTTAAGAAGAAAGCTTAGAATAGGTTACGCTTTTTAAGCAAGGTATTTCCAAGTTATTGGATAACCGAGCTTGGATATCAGAAGGGTCTACGATACAAGGCATAACAAAATACTGAAGAAATGCATTTTCATTGCAAAGTTACTATATGTGAAGTAGTTCAGTAAAGATTGGAAAATAAAGAAACACACCCTAAACTTTGCCCCAGTCAATTTTGTTTAACATAACTAATTAAAAGTTAAATACACTGAAGAGTGTGTAAGGCGATACTAACGCCCATTCCATATCCCCAATTTAAGTGATTCGTAGTTCCATACAAATAATCAATAGCCGTTTGTCTTAGTTACATTTACAAAAAACATAAACTAGAAAACCTTTCATTTAAGTTCCTTAAGTCGTCTTAATATTCAATTGCCTGGCGTTGTAATGAAGTGTACAGGCCAACACACACATCCATCCATCCTCTCTACCCTGTCGCATAAATCAATCAGTGGAAAAATACACGTGATTCTGAAGCGTTCGAGCTTAATACAGATAACCTGAATTATTGATTCTTTGTAACAAAATAAAAAGCAAACAAATACAAATTAAAAAAAAAACATTTTAACGCGGTTGGCTAATATACTCCAGTTAGTAGTAAATGGTGTCTGAGATTCGATGTCATTTCTGTAAGATAGCTTAACGGAATCTGAGAATAAGGGCCAATATATTAAAGATGTGCAATATATCTTAGAGGATAGAAGTAGATGAAGATTGCTTATCATTACGTACCTACTTATGGTGTATGTTATACATATACACATGTGTGTGTATGTGTACGACAAGTATAGAATACAAGAAGCTTAATGTGCTTTTTAAGTACGTACCCGTATATGGCTTACATACAGTTGTACATATACACATATATAAATAAAGTTTTCAAAATATTTTTATTTTTAATTTTTCAAATTTTAGGCTTAAGGATAGTGCAAAAACCAAAACCAAAACAGTCACTTAAGTTTGAGCCAAGAAATCGAAACACGTTTTAAACAAATTGCTAAGAAAATACAAACACCAAATGCAATTTTTGTTTAAGTGAAGAAATAAATTCTACGAGAATACACGCCCAAGAAACGTCATAATCTATAGTGTAGTAGGTGTGGTACTTAAACATATATATTATACCAGTGTTGTTGTTTTTTCATTTCATTTGGTTTTTACCTACTTGCATTTGTCTGTTAAATTAATTTTGAATAATGTTTTTGAAAGTCTATAAAGAAATCAACAAGAAACTCTTTCTCAAACTGGCAAACTTTGTAGTTTTTTTATTGTTCACGACTTAAACTTTGGTTACTAAATGATTTAGTTATTGCATGAAGTAAGGTTTAAGCTCTGGAGAAGGTAGAAATGCCAGTCAAAGACTATGGCATAGCTGTCAAAGGTTCGCAAACACTGTGAATTTCAGTACGGTGAAGGGTGGAAGTAATTTCATTTAATTTCTTTTTATTAATAAGCCCATGCTCAAGGTTTCTATATGGAATATTTACTGTAACTTCAGCATATATTGTGGCTTTTATATATTCTTTATGCAGAGAACAAGTGTAACACTAAAGCATTGTACACGACCGTTTAAATAGTTGATATTACACTCTACAAGAGTAAGTAACTTTTTGACTGGACCTTCCCAGGACTGCACATTAGTGTAACATGTAGTACGAAAACGTTGAACTTTAGCCTACTTACATCTGTAAATGGGAGCACTTTATACATTTCCAAGTTATGCTAGTCCAAACGTATGTTTTAAGAAAAAGATAACAGTTCACGACTAAGCGGGTAGTTTAGTACAATGGAAGATTTACGCGGAGAAGAGAATATGTATGGCATAGAGGTCGCTGCAATTGGTTATTCTTCGGAAAGTACAAAAGTGAAGTGAGACAGAAAGAGGATTAATTATGATGCCGACAAAAAAACAACAACAACAAAAAAAAACAACAACAACAACAACACCCGCGTGACATATCTTATCAGTCATTTGTTTCTGATAGCTTTCATTTAGTAGACTGTAACTGCCAACATTTGGAAACACATGTTAGACGCACCCTCAATTATAAAAATATTCCAGTCAGCCAACCAAATGTCTCGGGACATGAAACACAACTAATCACATTAGCTTTTACAATGATTTCACGACGCTCTTATTAAAACCAAGATGTGTCTTCAGTCTACATATACAGGATTTGGTGGCTTGCCAAGTTCACATTTAGTTCTATGAGAAAAACGAAAAGAAAATGAGAGGAGGAAGGAATGAGGTACATGTAGAAAAAAATAATGACGGGAATATCTGGAGCTATTATATAATCAATGTGTTCTTGAGCAATTCTGTAATTATTTTGTTCTTCAGCTATTTTATAATTAATGTTTTATTAAGCTATTCTATAATTAAGATGTTGTTAAGCTATTGTATAATTAATTTGTTCTTCAGCAATTCTGTAATTACTATGTTCTTAAGCTAGTGTATAATTAATTTGTTCTTGAGCAATTCTGTAATTAATATGTTCTTGAGCTAGTTTATAATTAATGTTTTATTGAGCTATTCTATAATTAAGGTGTTGTTAAGCTATTGTATAATTAATTTGTTTTTAAGCTATTGTATAATTAATTTGTTCTTAAGCTAGTGTATAATTAATTTGTTCTTGAGCAATTCTGTAATTAATATGTTCTTGAGCTAGTTTATAATTAATGTTTTATTGAGCTATTCTATAATTAAGGTGTTCTTAAGCTATTTATAATTAACGTGTTCTTGAGTTAATGTATAATTAATGTGTTCTTGAGCTATTGTATAATTAATGTGCTCTTGAGCTAGCCTATAATTAAAGTGTGCTTAAGCTGTTCTATAATTCACATTTTCTTGAGTTATTCTATAATTGAAGTGTTCTTGAGCTATTCTATAATTAAGGTGTTTTAAAGCTATTATATAACCAATGTGTTCTTGACCTATCCTATAATTCATGTGCTATTAAGCTATTCTATAATTTATATTTTATTGAGCTATTGCATAATTAATGTGTTCTTGAGCAATTCTGTTATTAATATGTTCTTGAGCTAGTTTATAATTAATGTTTTATTGAGCTATTCTATAATTAAGGTGTTCTTAAGCTATTTATAATTAACGTGTTCTTGAGTTAATGTATAATTAATGTGTTCTTGAGCTACTGTATAATTAATGTGCTCTTGAGCTATCCTATAATAAAAGTGTGCTTAAGCTGTTCTATAATTCACATTTTCTTGAGTTATTCTATAATTGAGGTGTTTTTGAGCTATTCTATACTTAAGGTGTTTTAAAGCTATTATATAATCAATGTGTTCTTGAGCTATCCTATAATTAATGTGCTCTTAAGCTATTCTATAATTTATATTTTATTGAGCTATTCTACAATTAATATGTTCTTGATCTGTCTTATAATTGATATGTTTTTGAACTATTCTATAATTAATGTGTTCTTGAACAATTTTACAATTAATATTATTATCTTGGGAATTCTAAGACAATTTCTAATTTGTCAGTTTGTACAATGGCACACTAACACTCTAAATAATACAATAATATGCATCATTATATTTGTACCGTCTCAATTAATAACGAAAATCACGAAAAAAAAAAATCTATGTAATAAGTTCACTGCTAGTAAATTGCCTGCCAAGTGAACCTTATACACACATCACGATATGATGTCATGACGTTCCAGGAACACTATATTACTAATTGAATTAAATGTCAGAAACAGACCTGTTGATGTGTACGTTTGATGATTATGTATATACACATACGTTGTATACATATATATATATATATGTGTGTGTGTGTGAATATATATGTATATATACACGTACATAACAGTCCTCCACACCCAACACCAGACGTAAGCAGCCTCTTCATCAATAACTTGCGCAGTGTACATGTAGGTTTTATTTTCTACCGCGGGGATATAGTTTACAAGACTCATACAGTTATCTTTTTTTTTTCACATTATCATATATCTAACCAAATCATAAAACCATTCATGAGGAGTATCAGTGGAAGCTGTAACAAAGAGATAATACGGCAGTTACACACACACCCAACAGTTACATCTAATATATACCAGAATCACTGACTATAAGATTTATGATTATGTATTTCGATACAACGTACAATAAAATAAAATAAAACAAGTTTGAAATCTGAATAAATCAACGATATAAACACCACAGGTTCATCATTATAGTGACGGAAAAGTAAGTTAATAACCCTTACCATGTATGGTATATTCGTATTAAAATTGAGATAAAACAAAGATTTCACGTGTTCACCTTCAGCGTACTCCAAGCTAAAGAGAAAACAAGGATTTTACTTTTTAACTCCAGCGTATTCAGAATCGAGTTGTGCTTGTTGTTTATTATTGAATATTTAGCTATGCATTAATAAAAGGAAGTACTCTGTTTTAACTCCAGCGTATTCAGAATCGAGTTGTGCGTGTTGTTTATTATTGAATATTTAGCTATGCATTAATAAAAGGAAGTACTCTGTTATGTAAAACTTGTTTATTGTCGGAGATACAGAGTATAATATTTACGATTACAACATATCATCAGGTTAACCTGGTGAAACGTTGTTACCATAAATATTATACTCTGTATATTCGACAATAAACACGATATACACCAATATATAATTGATACTTGAAACCGTCGGTACTTGGTGAAACTCCATACTTATGATGATGTTGCCTTTATGGCGAAACCATGGTCGTTAATAAATGAAGTATCTGTGAAACATACAATTGTCTTTGGTTTTTGTTCCTCAATTCTGTAACACACCAATATGTTTCTACGGAGAATACTCATATTTCTTTTATCACTAAGCGATACAATGATTTAGTCTAAAAAATCGCAATTATATATATAAGTTTCTCTACGATATTAAAGCAAACTGCTTGATTATTTAGAGGACTTTGTAAATCAATAAAACATCATAACCAGAAAATAATCTATTCAAAATAACGTTTACGTGATGGATCCTTAATGGAAGTCAATTTTCTTCAGCTTACTGAAGTTTGATTACATACATATACATGCTTGATTCAACTGTAAAAACGAGGTTATTTTAATTCCCGCAAATAACATTTTAATTCATCCGATTTAAATAGTAAATGCATTTTTATTATTCCCAGTAGATATACAGGTAAACTATCTTTGTTTTTCTTACACATGTGAAAGCTGTGTGATTTTTGAGCGCAACATGTATCAATTTGCAACTGAACAGATCCTGTTGAACATTAATACGAAATGTTTAAAGATAATATGTCGGATACAATAATATGGCTGACAAACTCTTGTATCGAACATGTTAACAGTAGGCCTAAAATCTGTTATAAGTCAGGCACTTGCATAGATTGTACAACCAGGTATAAACATGCATCTCTGTATACATAGATGCATCATTTGTGCCTCTGTATATGTGATATGTGTGTATACGTGCGTAAGCACCGAACTGCACGAGTATTCAAATATGTAATAACGCAATCACGATTTTCCAACCCACTGAAACTTTGAAGACCAGGACCTCAGTTGAAGAATGATGATAAAGGTTCCCTCTTTATCGTTTATCACGTTTCAGAGCTCTTGAGTTCAATAAACTCTAGCCAAATATCTAAAAGTGATATGGTAAACTTATAGAAACAAGGCACGGGAAGAGCCATCACGCATCCACCATGACAACGTACTTTTCGCATATAAGGTCAAAAGTTTGAATACACTTTTCATTTTGTCAATAGAAAAAAAGGAACTAAAGATACACAAAAGAGAAGAACCTAAATTTCTATATAAAAAATGCAGGAGCACATGGAAAACTCGAGTGCTATAACTGCGTTTTCTATTAATCAAAATATTTTTTTCATATTCTTCCGTATAGAACAGCAATTAATTTTTTTGTGATTTCTACATCTAGAGGTTTTCGTCCCAGTAAGCTTGGAGGATTGTAACGCTAAAAATCGGGATTCAATACCTGCCGTATGTGGGCATGGCGTACATAGCCTATTGTGCAACTTTACGTTTAACAACAGAGTACAGTTTTCTTTTCTTCTGCTTTTGAATTGGCTAACGGAATGGCACAAACAAGCAAAATCCGTTAAACATTCGAACATTCGTTGATCATATTCTTAATAGGATTATATTATTTTGTTTTGCCTGGAAACTGCTTCAAGAAATTTTGGTCCCTCGTTGACTCAGAAATAAGCTTGAGGGCTTATAAGTCTGAAAATCGGGATTCCATTGCCGCAGTGGGAACAGCGCAGATAACTCACTGTGTAGCTTTAGGAATAAAAACAGTTTGATCAGGAGATGCTTTTCTAGAGCTGATTTTTAAGCAACATATGTATATTGATGTAATAAACCATCCTAAAATAAAAACGATTTAAGCTGCAGAAAAAATCTGCTTATGACACACATACTGCCTTTAGCTCAAGTACCACATAGAGTGCTGATGCTGTTAAACGTAGCCAAAGACTTAGTTAATTATTATTATCTTTTAGTCCGCCTGCTGAACAACGGTGATGTGGAGAGCTAAAAATACGCGAGGAATAACTCCACTACTGATTTTGTTTGTTGTTAAGCGCAAAGCTACACAATGGGCTACTTGTGCTGTGCCCATCACGAGTATCGAATCCCTCTTGTTAGCCACTACTAATAGAACGTTGAACGTGTCACCGAATATTTGTCTTCTTAATAAGTGATCATCCGTTTCTGTAGATAGTACTAAGTACTATAATATAACCTAGATATATCCCAAGTCAAGGTCATGTTATAGCAATTACAAAACAATGACATTCGCCCATAAAATTGGAGACTGAAAGTGAAACTAAATGCAACATTTCCTGTGTTAAGGGAGAGTGTGTGCATGTGATAAATATCCAAACATCACGAAACAAAAAAATAAATAAATAAAAATGTTATTACAATCCAAGTACCTGACAAACTCATCATACACCTCTAACCTTTCGTGTGATAATTTTGTGTTTAAAGTAAATTAAAGATTCAGATCATCAAATACATCACAGAGTTTTTAATTTCATCTCATAAGAGATTCACGTGCATGAGCATAGATAGCCACGCGTATTACAAAAGTCGACTGGGATCATTTTCTTTTTTATAAAAGTTGATTGGTATCGCCTAGGCGACAGTAATGAAATTAACTATACTGTGCCGTTTTATTTAAAATTTATGCTTTATATTTAAAGTTATCAGGAATAGTTAGAATTGTTATCACAAATACTTTGTCTAAATTTAATTACATATCCAAATGTCCGAAATTCTGATATACTGGTCATTGTAGTATATTCTCGTTTTCGAATGAGTTAATAAGTCTCATGTGCAAGAGCATGGTTACGTGTACTACAAAGAAGTAAAAAATGAAGCATTAACTTTGATTAGACTTCAGTAGTACATGTGACCCCCCTCTTCTCATAATGTCACATTTTATCCTTCATCTGCCATAACAAGCATCCAATAAGCTTTTGTTTAGTTATTACAGATGTTTTAATTCCTGGTATGATGGAAAAACAAACAAAACCAGATAGCACCGGCAGTTTATTATTTAACAAAATAATTAAAACTTGTTAATTTAAAAAAGAGGGATAGGGATCATACGAAAATTACAAAAACAAATTGAATCAAAATGCAAAGATTATATTTTCAAGCTTACAACTACGACTCTAAAAAAAGTAAGCAAACTAGGCTGGAAATAGTGTCTCAAGCCACAAATCCCTATTTTGACTCCATGTCTACAATACTCATCAATTTTAGTGGAGTTAAAATAGCGATTTGTAGCTTAAGAAAATAATGTAGGCACTATTTCCAGCCTAGTTTGTTTACTTTTTTTTAGAGTCTCTAGTTTTAGGTTTGAAAATATAATATTTGCATTTTGATTCAACATATTTCCGTACTTTTTTGACGATCCCTTTTACCCCTTTTTAAATTAACAATTTTTAATTATAACATAGCATAACGTTTTGGAATAACATGGGTCTTGGTCCATCTCGGATGTTCCATCTTCTAAACAAAAGTAAATAAACTATCAATAAATAAATTTTAAAAAATCTTACAGCCAGCCCTTATGATTCATATACTTATCAAGCTTTCATTTAAACTTACTTAAATTTACTGCCTCTACCAAATCTGAAGGCAACCCATTCCAAAGACTAACCACTCTGTTAGAAAAATAAAACTGTCTTGGCTGAAGATGACTCTTACCCTATTAATTATTCTCATTGTTAAGTATGAAAAGATATTATTTTGCTTCTTAAGTTTCTTATATCCGTTTATGAAGAATAAATTTTAAGCTACATACGTGCATATGTATTTAATTGAATGTTATATGTTTTTCACAGTTTACTGCTACATTGGCTTTTTTCCACTCAACCATTATTTACTGCCAGTTGGTTTTGTGCCTGAGGTTTCGTTGGGTACAAAGGAAGCCGCTCACAAAACATCTAATATATTATGTATTTATAGCCACGTAAATCAACTTTCAATGGAAAATGATAATTTTTTAAAATAGGCCATGGACATTTACAGCGTTTCATATAGTACATCTGTTTAGGTTCTGATGCAAAATACCCAGCCGATTTTGCTATAGGCTTATGAAAAAAAAATAAATAAAATGATACTAAAATATGCACTAACAATTTCAGCGAAGTACGAAAATCAGCAGGATAAATCACCACTCACAAGAATAGAGAAATCTAATATGATAATTGTCTACTGTTAGAAAACTCACTGCAATAGTTGCAGAAAACCAGGAAGAGATAAAGTACAACAGCGAACTTGAGAAACAATAAAGAACAGTGAACTCGAGAAATGATGAATCCTCAACATGGAAGCTTCCAATTAATGCGCTATAAGTTGTACAAATTATTTCAAAATTAATGTGCATCAGTAAAACACCAGATTTTTTCATTGGCGGAAAGTGAAGGACTTAAAGAAATTCTCCAGAGCGAAAAAACGAAGGTGCTTGAATTTATTTTAAAACTACTCTATGACATACTCAATACTACATTCACTACTATTGTACAGGTTTTAGTAAAATATTCGTAGCCGTTTTTTCTATAGGGCTTGTAAAACTATAATTAATAATTATAAGGCTGGGAACACTGTTATAAATATACACATTGTTTACTCTAATAAAACAAAGCTTTTCTGGCAAGTATAAAATAGAGCATTTCCGACTAGTATGCCGATGCTTGAATGGCTTCCAAGAGCTTATGTTACTAATGAATAAGAACATAAACAGGTTTATAGGGTGGAAATCACGACTTTCAGGAATCAACTTAAATATTGCCTACAACCTTTGCAGGAGTTTGTTTAGTAGCTGTGCATAGATGTGGGTGCAATATACCTAGTCCTTTCACAATAAAAAGAATTTTGTTTGTTTGTTTTGAATTTCGTGCAAAGCTACACAAGGGTTATCTGCGCTAGCCGTCCCTGATTTAGCAGTGTAAGACTAGAGGGAAGGCAGCTAGTCATCACCACCCACCGCCAACTCTTGGGCTACTCTTTTTACCAACGAATAGTGGGATTGACCGTCACATTATAACGCCTCCACGGCTGAAAGGGCGAGCATGTTTGGTAGGACGGGGATTCGAACCCGCGACCCTCAGATTGTGAGTTACTTAAGATAAATAACATGATTTATAACAGAAGGGGACACAGATAAACGTTTCGGAATTCTACCGATTCCATCTTCAGTATCTAAAGCAAAATAAAAAATTACACCATTCTAAAGTAAATAACCAAAATACATTATTGCAATAACGATAATTTAATTAAAACCAAAACACATAGAAAGTACAGGAGAAACAAACAAAAATATTGTACATATTAAAAAATTTGCAATTTAAAATAAGACCGCATGTTATTTAGTGTTGGTGAAAGTCGTTTGATGTGGAGAGTTTTTTTAATCAGTAATTTCAGGTCAGTGTTAGCCTTGCAAAGGATATTGAAATTTTATAAGTTAGGGTCATGTCTTGTTTCTTCACTATGTTGGCGTATAGAGGAAACACAGAGGTTACTCAACTTTTTTGTGTTTTCATGGAAATTCGCATAAGTTCATTAGCCCAACTAGTGGATGTCGTTTGGTTTTGCCAATATAGGAGGCCTTACAGTCCCCACACGTGAAAAGATATACAAGCCATGAACAAAGACAAATTGGGAGGTCTTTAGTACGGAAACAAAACCTGTTTGCGTGATGTGGGTTTAAAAAGTAATCTGAAATCAATTTGGGAGTAGTAATAATGAATTATGCGTTTAATTTGACTTCTTGAGGTATGGAAGACAAGAGTATATAGTGAGTTAGGGTATAGTTAGTAGTCTGGGTGGATTTGTTTCTTAATTAGAAAAGTCTTGGTACTTTTTTTTGTAATAATTGTTGTGGGTAGCCGTGCTAACCAAGAATTCACTTTCCTATTCAACAACACCCTCTTTGAACAAATAGATGGCGTAACGATGGGCACCACGCCGGGTCCAATGTCAGCTAATATATTTCTTACATATCACGAACAGAAATGGCTCCACGCTTGCTCTGCTGACTTCAGACCTATCCTTTACAGAAGGTATGCAGACGATATTTTTATTATTTTCACAATAACAATCAATGGTCAAAATGTTTTGAATATCTGAACTCACAACATTCTGTCACTAAATTCACTTGCGAGGTTGAAAATTATAATAATTTACCTTTTTTTTTATAGATATCCTCATTAACAGTAACTCTAGCGGAATTGACACATCAATATACAGAAAAAAGATGTTTACTGGGCTCCTTACATAATTTGACAGCTTTATCCCGTTTACATACAAAAGAAATCTAATAATGTGCTTATCAAACTGCTTAATTTACACTCAGAAATTTCTCTCATACAGAATACTCTAAAATGTAACGGCTACCTATAACATTAATTACAAAAAATTACTGATACCTTCCTAACTAAGAAACTCACAAATCCACCCAGACTACTAACTGTACCCTAACTCATTATATACTCTTGTCTTCCGTACTTTAAGAAGTCAAATTAAACGCCTAATTCATCGTTACTATACCCAAGTTGATTTCAGATTACATTTTAAACCCACATCACGCAAACAGGTTTTTTTTTCGTACTAAAGACCTCCCAATTGGTCTTTGTTCGTGGCTTGTATTATCTTTACACATGTGGGGACTGTAAGGCCTCCTATATTGGCGAAACCAAACGACATCTACTAGTTAGGCTAATGAACATATGCGAATTTCCATGAAAACACACAAAAAAGTTTAGTAACCTCTGTGTTTCCTCTATACGCCAACATAGTGAAGAAACAAGACATGACCCTAACTTATAAAATGTCAATATCCTTTGCAAGGCTAACACTGACCTGAAATTACTGATTAAAGAAACTCACCACATCAAACAGCTTTCACCAACACTGAATAACATGCGGTCTTATTTTAAATTGCATATTTTAAAATACATACAGAATTTTTGTTTGTTACTCCTGTACTTTTATTCGTTTTAGTTTTGATTAAATTATCGTTATTGCAGCAATGTATTTTCGTTATTTACTTAAGAAAGATGTAATTCTTTTATTTTGCTTTAGATACTGAAGATAGAATCGGAAGAATACCGAAACGTTTATCTGTGTCTCCTTCCGTTCTAAATAAATAATGTTGTTTATTTTAAGTATCGTTATATCTTTTTATTGTGAAACTTCGTTTTTCTCCGAACACACCCAGCCATTTTTGTTGTAGGCTTCGGTGCTTGAATGGCTTCGAAGAGAAACTTGGCTAGTAGCGATGAAAAGCTGATTGAATCTCTCCTTATCTTCCAAGAATCAACATAAAAAATAGTCCTATGACTTACGCAGGAGTTTTTTAAGTTGGTTTGTTCAGGTTTGTAGGTTTGTGAAACGAATAATATGTATAATAATAATAATAATATGAAAAACAAATGGATGCATTTTGAATTTTATCTAACAATCTGGAAATCAATTTTTTGCTATTATCAATATTTTAACAGCCTTAGCCATTGAGACAGAAGGTTTTGAATGTTGTTTACAGAACAAGTCTGCTTTTAAAGATGGTTTTTGCTCGTGTATTTTTTTATAATTTTTGTGAAATTCCTGGACGATCCCTATTATGAACCACTGTAGTGGTTCATGACGACCTGTTCTGAGTCACATTGGTTGATATTCATTTGTCTATGTGTCAAGATCTCTTGCCTACACAGTCTTCACTTTTTCTAACCCTAAAGAAGCAAATAATCGATTGTAACATTATCCGACAACAGGGTCTCTTCATTTCAGGTTTATAATACAAACGGAGGAAATATAGGCCAAATAGAGAGTTTTCTTTGTTCAGGTTTTAATGAAATATTCATAGACGTTTTTTCTGTAGGTTTGTGAAACGAATAATATGAATAATAAAATCGCTACAGTTAGAACGTTTCGACATAAAATTAGACTAATGAAACTTTTACTTTTTAATGTTTTCAGAAATATTATCCAACAGTATCATCTATGAATCTATAGATTGATTCAGAATTCATATTACGATGTTATAAGCACTTTAGCTCTTTGACTTTACTTTTACTCACCACATAGACGTACACAGTTTTGAGTAAAAAAAGCTATTGTTGCGTCAGCGAGGTCACGTGACTAGTATCACGCCACCCCTTTCTAGAAATATCCTGTTCCTTCAAGAATG
>NW_013666148.1:77109-131770 GCF_000517525.1 Limulus polyphemus
ACAACGTGACGGGACAACAGTGTAATGAGTAATTGAACTGCAGTCAGAGAGAATATTGTTAAGCACGTGAGAAGTTCATTGAGAATTATAGCGCGACTGTTGAAATGAAGTGTATCGCAAAGTTATATTCAGAAAGAATAAACCAGTTTTATTTAAGAAAGGACTTGTGTCGCTAAAGTTTCGTCGGAACGAAGTTACGGAAAATTAACTAACGAACCGAGACGTAACACTATTTTTGATTGGTTCCATACAAAATGAATTTTATGTCGTCTAAAATATGTTTATGAATAACAGATTCCTTTTTGAGCGTAAATTAATGCGTTAGCTTATTTCTAGAAATATAGATGATAAAAATAAGAGCAAAACATACGAAATTAGAAGCTACCAGTCTAGTAACTGTGAAATAAACCAATTTCTATAGAAAACAACTACTTGTTGTTAATCTTCTCACGGAATGTCACCACCACAAATTTTAGCATGTTAATAAGTTGTAACATTTTCATCGTCCCTGATTAAAGAAAGAGTGAAAGAATCCAATATTTTATATAACGAATGATTCATTCCTTACAGTACAATATATAAACCAAAGCTGGTTAGTTTTGGCTTTAGGGGGTTTAGCTAATAGCATCTGTCAAATTCAGCCTTACTTTGTAATTAGTTTAGTACTACAAGATATGCCTGGACTACACATTTACATAATATCTTCTTCACTCAATACTGTCCTCATTTTATCACACATATACACACACATATATATTTATATATATAAAGGAAATGCAGCAATATCAAATTTAAGTTCATGCACATTTCTTACATATTAAAGGTTATTGTTTTTTTATTAATATGCTTAATTTGTGTGTGAACGTGTCTGTTTTCAAAAGATAACAATTCGATATAATTTGGACAAAACTGTTAGAGGTTTTTAGGAATAATTTTATTGGAAACTATTGCAAGATATCAAGTAGGCGGAGGACTGTTTACTTTCTCATCCTACCTATAAAATAATAGCTACTAGTGCGCTAAAATAAAGTAATAACATAACCTTCAATTGAATAAAAAGCAGAACAAATTTGATGTTTTTACATGGTTAAAACAATGTGTTAAACGAAATCATATTTACTGTACTTTGAAAGATTCTAAGTACCCATGCTCTTGAGATGTTGAACGTGCATTTGGACACCGGATTTTCAAAATGGAATTAATACATTTTTAAAAAGAAATAATCGCTTAAAGAGATTTTTAATATCAGATGTTTTAAAATATTTTCAACTAACACTAGTGTCGCTAATACTAGTTTGACAGGATTATGGTACCGATTCACAGTTACGAAGATTTACTTCATTTATTACTTAAACAAGATACGATATCGATAGGATGTAACTTCAATAGTCCAACGACTGCAGTGGTTCAACATTCTTTAAGCATGTTAAGTCAGTAAGATGTAACTTCAAATGTATGCAGATGGTTGTTTTTTGTTTGTTTTTGAATTTCGCACAAAAGCTCCCCGAGGGCTATTTGCGCTAGCCGTCCCTAATTTAGCAGTGTAAGACTAGAGGGAAGGCAGCTAGTCATCACCACCCACCGCCAACTCTTGGGCTACTCTTTTACCAACGAATAGTGGGATTATAACGCCCCCACGACTGAAAGGGCGAGTATATTTGGTGTGACGGGGATTCGAACCCGCAGATGGGTGTAATTCAATGTTGTATATATATATATATATAAGATACGAAGATGGGTGTAACTTACTTCAACTAAAGCCTACTTTAAAGTCGATATTACATTCAAACAGGTGATTTATACAGTAATTATATGATACATCAGTTCATCGATTTGTCATATAAGAGCATTTTAGTACAAGTTCGGAAAACCTTCAGGTTTTCAATAACGTTTATATTTGCCTGCAAGATTTACCACTATCATCAATCAGCCTTGCTGCTATAATGCTTTTAAAAGCGTCATAATTTTCGTTATTTTTCTCAACTCTAGTAGCAAATCGTGAAGTATACAGAGTTTGAGTACGTTATATTAAAAGGATTTTGGAGTTTGATCACGTCGTCATTACAGTCTATGTCACCACGACCAGTAATGCTCTATCATTTATCATGATGATATTCCTTTAGGATAGTGTCAATTGCAAAAGATTCCGTCGCAAAGTTGTCATATACAAAGCACACCCCTTCTCCATGTTGGCTTTCCATAATCTGTCTGTTGTATTGGTATGACGATTTCCCATAACCTGTTTCAACAGCACAATCGCATAGAAATACATAGGCACCTCATTAAAACTTGACCAGTATGCCTTTGTATGCAGAGCATGAATACTTCTTTAATTATTTAGTTGCTTCAGATATGTGATGGTTAGACGTATATGACGTGGAAGCAACGTGTATACATGTGACTTTTGTCGATTTTCCAGATTTCTTTGATTTACAATGTCGTTGTGTACAAAGAATATCTTCGTATTGTAAATTTAAACACATTTTTATAATCTGAATGTATGAATATTTTATAACAGAAAGGCTGTTAGACACCCTTCCTAATAGAACGCTAATGAATAGGGGAATATTCATATGTCTGTCGTGATTAGTACACTTAGAAATGTGAAGATTGGATACAGAAAGATTATTTGCTTCCTTGGATGCCCAGGCATTAATAAAAGTGCATTGTATTTCATTTATTTCATTAATTTGCTGAAATGTCATATTTTTTGTAGCAAACTAAAATAAAACGTTAATAGTTACGTAAAAGGTAAATTCAAAACCAGCCCCATTAAATTACCGAAGCCCGCCTCCAGTGGCACAGCGGTATGTCTGCGGACTTACAACGCTAGAATCCGGGTTTCGATACCCGTGGTGGGCAGAGCACAGATAGCCCATTGTGTATCTTTATGCTTAATTACAAACAAACAAACAAATTACGGAAAATTGTTTGTTTAGGATATATTATACATGCAAAGGGACATCGGCGTTAACTGTCCGTAATGTTGAATTTATAGACTAGAAGAAAGACAGCTAGTCAACAACATCCATTGTTAACTCTTGGGCTGCTCTATTCGAATAGTGCGATCTGACAGTTGCTCTTATAACGCACACAAAGCCTAAGAGTGCGAAGTGCGATTTCGCGGCAAGGGGATGCGAAGCGTCGACTATCAAATTCTCTGTCCGGTACACTAACCGATTGACCACGCCCGGCCTCGATATAAAATACGAGCTCAGTCACCTTTGGCTCATACCACTAAATTTCATTTGTGAACTTATGAAAATGACTAGTAGAATAAGAAAGATTACTTTAACACCTCTTTCACGATTACAAAACAGTTACTTCCTAGGTCCAACTCCACTTATTGTGACCTCAAGCCATTTTAGTCAATGTAACTATGATCTGTTGATACACCTGCTTCTCTCTCTTAATTACCACCCATCATGACCACTGACAGGATGGACGTCATAGCTTTCGAAACATAGTCTTCAAAGCTTTTGTTTTGAAGAAGATTTTGTTATTGCTTGTCGAGGCTCATACTAAAGCCTGTACCTCTAAATCCTGAAAACATCGTGTATATGATACGATATGATAGAAAGCAGATGATAGATAAAAACAAATATGATTTTTGAATTCAATTTATAATACCAATTATGTTTTTGATGCCGATATTTTCAACACATATTATATATATATATATATTGCATTCTATACATTATGAGTATTATTTAAATAGAGTTATATTGAAATATTTAATTTTGCACTTGTTGATTAATGAATGTTTAGTCAAATGTTAGAAAAAAAAGAATATACACAAAAATTCTCTCTTTACGATCACAAGATGCACAGCTTGGTTAATAAAATTTTAACCGGTCATACATTTGCTGCAGCTCGGTTCTAATTATATAATAGAATATCAAATAAGCTACTGTCAGTTCTCTGTGAATGGAAGCAAAATTCCTACCATGTTTATCTGTAAATATAGCACAAAACAACACATATTGCACAGCTTACTTCTAAAGACTTTTAGCTAGTCTACATCACCCACTGCCAACTCTTGGGCTACTCTTTTGCCAAGGAATAGTAAAACTGGCCATCATATTATAACGCCCTCACGGCTGAAATCCCAACATGTTCGGTGATGGGAATTCAAACCCACGACCACCCAGATTACGAGTCGAGCGCCTTTTTTTTCTTTATTAATCCACCCTCGTAGACCGGGTGTAAACATAAATACATCAGTGATTCAACACATCTCATGAATATGTCGATACAAATCTGGAGTGTAAGAAAAAAATAGTTAAGGTTAAATACTTAAGTTACATACAGAGAAAATTAGTAATAACAAACAAAGAAAAAATGCTGCTAAACTTAATTAGAATAAGATGATCTAAACTGATAAACATCAAAAATCAAAACATTATTATCATACCAAATCACGACATAGGATGTAACCCTAAACACCTTCACCTACCAAATGCCCAGAGTCGCGATAAATAGTATAAAAATTTGATAATTTGTCTCGTTACGGAAACCGTAAAAAATCGAAATAGATTTTAGCTTTAAGTTGAGCTTTAAAGATTTTCACAAAATGAACACCAACACCATGTGATAGAACATTACAACAAGCAGAATAAATCACAAACTTAGCTATACATGAACACAAGCGTAACAACCTGAGGTGATTCGAACTCAAATGGGGTAAAATTCCAACCAAGGCCACCTGTTCTTTTTCTTGGTCCAGTAAGCTACGGCCTAAAACTATCTTCAATAAACTAAAAACTAGATTCCACATATTCTGTACTCTGGAACATTGGAAAAACAAATGAGTAATAGTTTCTCGATCCACACCACAAAAGGAATATAAGCCCGTCGGACCACCAGGCCTATTTTGTACATGTGAATATAAAATTAAATAGTTTGTTTGTTTGTTTGTTTTTGAATTTCGCGCAAAGCTACACGAGGGCTATCTGCGCTAGCCGTCCCTAATTTAGCAGTGTAAGACTAGAGGGCCCCACCACCACCAACTCTTGGGCTACTCTTTTACCAACGAATAGTGGGATTGACCGTCACATTATAACGCCCCCACGGCTGAAAGGGCGAGCATGTTTGGTGTGACGGGGATTCGAACCCGCGACCCTCGGATTGGGAGTCGAGCGCCCTAACCACCTGGCCATGCCGGGCCCAAATTAAATAGTACGATGCATTTAATTTCTAATTTTAACCGAGATCCGAACCTCGGTGACCTCGTAGCTACGGCCATGCCTATGCATATAGTAACAATTTGACATCGCGTAAAAATGTCGATCTTGCGCTTTAATTAGAGAAATCTTCCCAATTACATGAAATAGAAATAGCAAACGCATAAACACAAGCTCCTAACTTATTATTTTGTAATAGAAATATAATTTGATGTTTAGAAGTTTATAATGACTTTCGCAGAAAACTTTCATGATTACTAACAAAGCCGTTCATTGTTAAATATCCGGCAGTTCAGTTCCATTAGCATTTATAATGGAGATGTTTCAGGTTACTTAAGTAATATTTAACAGTTTTCACTAGCGGACTAAATGTTACTTCAGCTGTACTGCCTTTCACTAGTATTAGCTACCACAGCGGAAACAATTTCTCGCCAGAAAAGAATTTAGATATTCTCGCAAACAATGACGCAAGCTGATAATAAAAACATGTTATTATGGTGACCACATGAATCAATTAAAATTACATTGAAAAATTAAAAACACTTTCAATTTAGAAAGTAAAAATGTGTTGTTATTAATGTTATTTGACGTTATGTTATATACGTTAAAAAGATGCGTTTGTTCGTTTGTTTGTTAAGTACAAACTACACAATAGGCTATCTGTGCTCTGTCCACCGCGGGTGTCAAAACTCGAATTTTAACTTACCGATAAGCCATCTGGGGACTAAAAATATAATTATAACTAAATAATGATAAAAGTATAAATAATTATAGAGTCGGTAGACTCTGTATGTAGGATTGGCCAAGGTACTCAATAAGCATAATACAAATATGTACGCTAATAAATCAACAAAGACAGAGATTTTTACTTTAAAAGATGATAGCCACTGTCTTTCATTTGTTCCTCTACCCAACAAGCCTAAAAAACAAGGAAAGAAACCATCACTAAGATACCAAACCAGAAAGTGACCAATCCACCAAATTGTTTATCTTTCTTCTTGGTTCAGTTGAGATAACTCTACAAGCACTTTATGACTAACGTCAGTTTAAACTAAGTCAACTCTATGTGTTTCTGGGCAGTGCACGATGTCATCACTTAGTCGTAATAACTAGTAGTAATAAAAAAAATTCTAGTGTAAACGATGTTATCATTACCCCATAAATTTAGTATTTGTTTTACAGAAATCTGGTGTTCCTTTAAAAAACCTAAGTACAGTGTGAAACAGGAATTACCAGCCAATAATAGATGAGCATTAGATGATTGTAACATGTAGAATACTTAATGCTTTGTACACTATACAATTGGTGTCTTTAGAGAGTCAACCCCTATATTATGTATGAAGTGAAAGAGCAAAAAATAAATAAATTTAATTTTATTACACATTCATAGAGTACACTAACTTTCAGTTAGGAAAAAAAAACTTCCCAAAACAAGTAATAAAAACATTTTGTAACTGTAAAATGATGAGGGGATGGCAGTGCCAAAAAAAAAATGCAAAGACGAATATAGGGATGATGCAGATATACATATATCATTCCTACATGACTTTCAACATTAAAAGTTAATGTTAAACTGTAAAATGCATTCTTGACATTAATATTGCTGCAGTTGGAAGTTATATATTCCCGCCTGTTGGTATGCAGTTTGTTTATCATAATATCATGGTTATGTCAGGGTAGGCATCAATGTAGTGTAACTAAGAGCGTAAGACTTATGTGCAAGGAGGACCAAGTTGAGTCAAAACATGTCTTGACTGTTACAGACTTTCGCGACGAGGTCGCAGAAATTGACCGACCTCGTAACCATTTTGTACTTGTGCATTTTACAGTGTAACATTAACCCTTTGACTGAGGCTGCTATAAACACGAGCGGAATATTTGCGAGCTGTACCCTGTATACAGCACACTCACATTCATCTGCCGGAGACAGATCTTTTCCCAAAACGGCGAATCAGCAGTCAATGGGTTAAATTTTAATATTGAAAGTCATGTCGGAATGATTTATGTATAGCTGTATCATCCCTATATTCTTGTTTGTGTTAGTTTTGGCATTGCCATCCTTACATCATTTTACATTTATAAAATGTTTTTATTACTTGTTTATTTTCTTCTATGATGGTGTGCAGGTAATCAGATCTTGGCTCCACAAACGATTAATACAAAATAAATGCCGATGTTATATATTCTTGTCAGTCTTTCTCGTTTTCAGAAAATTCTGAATAAAAACACTTTCATAAATGTTGGTTTACTGCTAAGACCTTTTTAGAGCAAGTTTAAGGTAGCGTGTTCGTCATGTTGAACAGTTTCTTATGGACTGATCTACTTTTCTGTCTGGATGGGAGATGACGTTTCGGGCTCTAATACTTCACAAATCTTATTAACTTAAACAGAAAACATTTGTGACTAGAGATTTTATGTTATATACTTACTTAGTCACTGCATATACATTGATAAAATGTTCCGCAAACCGTTAAACAGTTCATTTTATGGTTCTAGCGATACATGCAAGTTTCCTAACTCTTAAATATTTTCATTTACTATTGACTGTAAAATTGCTATGGGTTATACATGATGTGATAACTGTATGTAGCAATGTCTGTATGCGTTATGAGTGACGACTTTGTAAAATTATAGTTTATTTTGTGTTACCCGCACGAATAACTGCTCTAAGTAACTGAATCTGTTTTCGTTATCTGTATACATAACTTTGTGCAAGAGAAACTGTATATATTACCCTGATTGAATAACCTGTAAAAAATTACTTTTATATTACTTAGAGTTACGACTGTGTACAACGATAACATTCCCTGTTATCTTGAATCACAGCGTTGTACAACAAACCTTTCCTGTTACCTGGAGTGATGTCTGTGTCAAACAATAGTTGTCAGAATTACAACTTTGTACAACAAACCTTTCCTGTTACCTGGAGTGATGTCTGTGTCAAACAATAGTTGTCAGAATTACAACTTTGTACAACAAACCTTTCCTGTTATCTGGAGTGATGACTGTGCAAAGTAATAGCTCTCAGTGTTATTTATTGTGAAGACGGTGCACAGAAATAACTTTCAGCGTTATGTAGAGTTACAGCCTTGTACAACAAACCTTTCCTGTTACCTGGAGTGATGTCTGTATCAAACAATAGTTGTCAGAATTACAACTTTGTACAACAAACCTTTCCTGTTACCTGGAGTGATGTCTGTATCAAACAATAGTTGTCAGAATTACAACTTTGTACAACAAACCTTTCCTGTTATCTGGGAGTGATGACTGTGCAAAGTAATAGCTCTCAGTGTTATTTATTGTGAAGACGGTGCACAGAAATAACTTTCAGCGTTATGTAGAGTTACAGCCTTGTACAACAAACTTTTCCTGTTATCAGGAGTGACGACTCTGTACAATGATCGCTTTCAGAGTTATCTAGAGTTTGACTTATACAACATAACGTTTCTGTTATTTGGAGTAAAGACTGTGTACAAAAATAGCTATCAAAGTTATCTAGAGTTATAGCCTTGTACAACAAACCTTTCCTGATATTTGGAGTGACGACTTTATAAAACAGTAGATGTCAGAGATATCTAGAGTTACAGTCTTGTACAACAGACCTTTTCTGTGATACGGAGTGACGACTGTGTAAAACAATAGTTGTTAGTGTTATCTAGAGTTACAGTATTGTACAACAAACTTTTTTTGCTATCATTAGTGACGACTGTGCACAAAAAATAGGGGTCGGTGTTATCTAGAGTTACAGTCTTGTACAACAAACCATTCCTGATATCAGGAGTGACGACTGTGCACAACGATCGCCGTCCATATTATCTAGAGTTACAGCCTTGTACAACAAACCTTTTCTTTATATCAGGAGTGAGATTGTGTACAACGATCGCTGTCCATATTATGTAGAGTTACAGCCTTATACAACAAACCTTTCCTGTTATTTGGAGTGACGACTTTATAAAACAGTAGATGTCAGAGATATCTAGAATTACAGTCTTGTTCAACATACTTTTTCTGTTATCTGAAATGACGACTGTGTACAAAGATAGCTGTCCGTGTTATCTAGAGTTACAACCTTGTACAACAAACCTTTCCCGTTATCTGGAGTGACGACTGTGTACAACGATAGCTGTCCGTGTTATCTAGAGTTACAACCTTGTAAAATATACTTTTTCTGTTATATGGAGTGACGACTGTGTACAACGATAGCTGTCCGTGTTATCTAGAGTTACAACCTTGTAAAATATACTTTTCCTGTTATCTGGAGTGACGACTGTGTACAACGATAGCTGTCCGTGTTATCTAGAGTTACAACCTTGTAAAATATACTTTTCCTGTTATCTGGAGTGATGACTGTGTACAACGATAGCTGTCCGTGTTATCTAGAGTTACAGCCTTGTAAAATATACTTTTCCTGTTATCTGGAGTGATGACTGTGTACAACGATAGCTGTCCGTGTTATCTAGAGTTACAACCTTGTAAAATATACTTTTCCTGTTCTCTGGAGTGACGACTGTGTACAACGATAGCTGTTCGTGTTATCTAGAGTTACAACCTTGTAAAATATACTTTTCCTGTTATCAGGAGTGAAGACTGTGCATAAAAATAGCTGTACATATTATCAACAGTTATAGACTTACACGACAAACCCTGTTATCTAGATTGACGTCTCTGTGTGTGTGTGTATGTGTGCGTGTAATAATAGCTGTTGGTGTTTTAGAGTGGCGACTCTATATAATAATACCTTTCCGTATCATGTGTAGCGAGAACCGTGTGCAACAATAGTTGTCGGTGCTTTGTAGAGTGCACGCTAATCACTGACCCGAACTCGGTCTTATATCTAAAGTAAATACTGTATGTAACAATATCTTGAGCGACGACTGTTCATACAACACAGCTTCCTGTGTTATTCACTTGGAGTGATTATTTTGCACAGCTGTAGCACCATTCCAAGTTAACAATAGTGATGACCTTACACAATTATAGTTTTCTATATTACTTGGAGTAAAACTATGTGCAGCAATATCTGTCTGTATTGTTTAAAGTGATGGCATTGTTCATTATCCCACTCTACATTAACGACTATGTGCAACATTTCTGCTCTTAATTGGAATGTAATATTTGTATGACAGGTAACTTGGGCCATTCGTGTGTGTGTAATAGACTTTGCTCTTGGTTATAAAATCCTTAATGAGTTGGTAAATATTCTTATATTACATCAATACAATTAGATTATAAGATATTTAAGGAGTTAGTAACATACATATGTTTCTATTTCATCACTTAATTTAAAAATTATACGGAATATTTTCTGCTAGGATTTAAGAAACTAGACAAAGCTGTTACACATGCTGCAGTGTTTCAGAATAGTTTTTCTTTCTGTAAGCTTTTGATAGCTTTTTTGTTTAATCGGTCGTTTAGCTTTGATAATCAACTCTGTCAACAAATTATTATCAGATTATTTCAAATAAATGATGCCATAGCTACGACCATTTCATTTCCTAAATCTGTCCGATTTTTGAAAATTCGTTTTGTCACTAATGAATAAAGATTAGAAAAAATGTAAGATACAATAGTGGAGATATACAAAAGAGTTACATTAATGAACATTACCTTCTAACTCACACAGAAGAGTCACATTACTGAACATTATCTTATAAATCACACAGTAAAGTTACATTCTTCCTGAAAAATATATTCTAAGTTACACAGAAGAGTTACATTACTCAACATTGCCTTCTAAGTCACACAGAAAGTTACATTACTGAACAATATATTCCAAGTCACACAGAAAAGTTACATTACTGAACAATATATTCCAAGTCACACAGAAGAGTTACATTACTGAACAATATATTCCAAGTCACACAGAAGAGTTACATTAACGAACATTACCTTCTAACTCGCACAGAAGAGTGGTATTAATGAACATTTTTAAAAAGTCACATAAAAATCTACGTTACTAAACATTACCTTCTACATTCTATCAGATATATTAAATGAACTGAGAACAATGTTTCAATTAGTGTTTGGGGGTTCCTGGGTTCTAATAATATAATTTTAGAGGAAATATATTACATTGCTATGATGTAAAATATTTTGAAAAGTTCGCATACTTATTTCTCTATTCTGTAGCATTATAGATTCATTTCGTTCAGTATATATGCATATATATATATATATCTACCTCCAGTAATATCCATGGTTGATTAATTAATAACATATTCATTTGTTTTATATTTGGCCCGGCATGGCCAGGTGGTTACGACACTCGACTCGCAATTTGAGGGTCGCGGGTTCTAATCCCCGTCCCACCAAATATGCTCTCCCTTTCAGCTGTAAGGGAGTTATAATTGACGGTCAATCCCACTAGTCGTTGGTAGATTAAGGACGTATCGGCTCACCAATATATTGTTTTTGATAATACCTTGTTTTTAGATTAGTAGCTCGAGAGTCGGCGATGGGTGGTGATGACTAGCTGCCTTCTCTCTAGTCTTACACTGCTAAATTAGGGACGGCTAGCGCAGATAGCCCTCGTGTAGCTTTTCGAGAAATTCAAAAACAAACAAACTTGTTTTATATGCGAATTCATGAACCATCATAACAAACTTTTCTGGTATAAGCTTGATATATTTTATGTATTTATTTAAGTCAGTAAACTTTGATGTCGCTAGTCAGATTTGCATCTTAAAATATTTCTTAAACAAGACACACGTAGAAACCTCTCTTCCACTCATAACACACAAAACAGATTAAGGACGTATCGGCTCACCAATATCTTGTTTTTGATAACACCTTGTTTTTAGATTAGTGCATTATGGTCCAATAATTCAGTACTCGTAATGAATATGACTCGGATTACAAGAAAGAACAGACTTTGTTTACAATTATATTGTGTTGATTACAAGTAACTGGATGACACATAATGGAAATAACTGGAAAATCTGAACAGAACGGATTCGATGACTTTTGTTTCATAGTTAAAAATAAAAATACACTGTAAACAGAAAAAAATGCACAGTTACATGTAAATACAATAACATAAATAAAGAAATATCAGAAAATAATGAGTGAGAAATATTAAAACTTCCAACAACGGCAATTATATTAAAAAATAAACATTATGTTATCATGATTCTACGCCGCAAGCCAGCCTCTTTTTATCTTAGATTTAATACCTAAAATTATATTGATTTAATGTCTAACAGGATACTGACTTAATGCCTAACAGGATATTGACTTAATACCTAACATGATATTGATTTAATGCTTAACAGGGTATTGATTTAATGACTAACAGGATATTTCCTTGTCTATTTATCACTCTTACCTCAAAATGACAGATTTAAAGTATCCATTCACATAAGAAATGCAATCATTATAAAAACACACCTACATTAACATTTTAGTAACATTACAATGGTTTTAATTCATTCTCAAAAACAAAAAAGGATAAAATCTAATTCACATTTCTTAATTTTTTAGACACTCAATTTAAAGCACACTAATTACTGGTATCAAGTAAAATAGAATGTAATACACATACAACTTTTACGCCCATGAAATCTCTACGTGTCGTGACAGTATACAAAGAAGAGGAACGTTAACACACTAGAAAAGTAAAATGTAATACGAATACAACTTTTACCTCCGCGAAATCTCAACATGTCGCGACAATGAACAAAGAAAAGGTAAGTTAGCAAACTAGTAAAATAAAAGTATCACGAACCTGGGATGGGATAAGAATATCAAATATAGATTTCTGAAGAGAGCCAAACAGTTTTAGAAAATAAATGTTGCTGAATGATAGCAAACAATACAACATAAAGAATTTAATCCTTTATCAAACTTTCAGTATTTATTCCCATCTTAAATTTCTGAGAAAAGCAAAAAGAAAGTAGCGTGTGTGCGCGCGTGCACTGCACGGTTCCATTGCGTGTGCGAGTAAGAAGAAAGAAATCATTGCAAGTAGGTGTAAAGAGGATCCGATATCTTGAAAAAAACACGTTTAAAAATTTTTTCATTTATCTATTTTAATCAACGGAATCTTCTAGCAAAAGACAAAATATGAATTTACTGTTAAATGTTCTTTCATTTACGAAGGCGCGATGGAGATTTTGACAACAGATGTAGTGTTCTAATTACTGTTATTTGAGCGTTATTACTTAATACTGTTGAACAGTGACAATGCATTATGTATACCTACGATAAATGGTGTGTATAAAGCAAGCAATTAGAAATTGGCAATTATAGGTGATAGTAGTTTTGAACACCATGTTAAGTGCAACTACTGCAATAAACAAGTTAAGCCTTCCACATCCCGCATATAGTCTTGGCCTAGCACTCCAAAACCTCCGCATATAGTCTTGGCCTAGCACTCCAAAACCTCGCACATAGTCTTGGCCTAGCACTCCAATCCTCCGCATGTAGTCAAGGCCTAGCACTCCAAAATCTCCGCACATAGTCTTGGCCTAAGCACGCCAAAACCTCCCTATATAGTCTTGGCCTAGCACTCCAAAACCTCCGCATATAGTCTTGGCCTAGCACTTCAAAACCTCCGCATATAGTCTTGGCCTAGCACTTTATAAACCCCGGCATATAGTCTTGGCCTAGCACTCCAAAACCTCCACATATAGTCTTGGCCTTGCACTCCAAACACCTCCGCATATAGTCTTAGCCTAGCATCCAATAAACTCCCACATATAGTCTTGGCCTAACACTTTATAAACCCCGGCATATAGGCTTGGCCTAGCACTTTATAAACCCCGGCATATAGTCTTGGCCAAGTACTTCATAAACTCCCACATATAGTCTTGGCCAAGCACCCTATAAACCCCTGCATACAGTCTTAGTTTAGCATCCTATAAATCTCCACATATAGTCTTGGCTTAGCACTCCAGAAACCTCCTTTGTTGGTTGTTATCTGATATGTTTGGTCTACTGAAAATCAAATTTCGTTTAATTATAAATATTCTTGTAGTAAATTTTTTATTCTTAATGAGAACTTAAAGACAGTTTGGCAAATACTATATAAAATACACATTATAAACGATTGTTGCATCCAGACGCCTTATATAAGTGCATAATTTTGTTTGTTGTTAGGCACAAAGCTACACACAATGGGCCATGTTCTTTGCCAAGCGCGGGTATCGAAACCCGATTTTTTAGTGTTATAAGCCTTGCTACTTACCGCTGAGTCACAGGGGAGACAATTGCGTGATAATCTATGGAAACCCAAAGAATACACGTGTACCATCACTTCTGAATAAGCTTTGGCTTTAAAATAGTGAGATATTTGAGTTTTATTATAAAGAACGATTTATGTTGCCTCTCTCGCCATCACGTAGCATTTAAAAAATCAGTTCAAGTCATAATGGAGTTATATATATCTAAAATGACAAACCCCATTGATTCCATTATAAAATTCAGCTTAATGAATCTTTTTCGTCTTATCTGGATATGCTTGATAACGATAGAAAGTTTGAATGGTAGCAATACTTAATATTTTAATGACTCGGGAAGTAATAACTTGTTATGTGGTGCGCTCGCTAAAAGTAACGCAATATAAATTTGAAGTATAATACAAGAACGCTCGCTCCAAGAATATTATTTGGGTGTTCTATCGAACAACATTTGAAGTAAAATGGAAAACAAAATTAGGTCACAGTAGAAAATATTTTTCCAATAATTTATATTGAATTAATATAGCATGAAATGCTGAAATAATAAATTACAGTAATGGGGTTACATTACGAATATCGTACTTTGGTCAATAGCATCGTGTATTATCTTGGCAACGGATGATGAAATAGATACTTTTCAAGAGATATTAAATCATACACCGACCATGTTTTTTAATCAATGCAACAGCATATATGAATAAAGCACGTGATGTTAAAAGAAGTAAAACAAAAGAGCTTCCAAGAAATGATTCGAATAAGTATTATTAATAAGGATAATCACGTAAAAAAAACAACAACTAACTTAAACGTTGGCATCTAAGGTTACAAAGGAAGATAATGCACTATGATTACCGAAATGTCCAGAATCAATTACAACATATGTAAGAAACAAATTTACGCATGTAAATTCAGTATAGGTTGGTGTTCTGCATTTTTATAAGTGCGTGCAGTTTAACTTCAAGTAAAGCCTGGTATTATTACGAATATGCTGTTCTTTCCTTTTCTTTTAGTACAAACCTGAAGCACACAGTGTATAATCAGTTACTTCTTTGAGAAAATATACATGTTTGTTTTCGTAAATTGTTTCGGAAGTTCGTGCAAAGCTAGACAATGAATATCTGCGCTAGCCGTCCCTAATTTTGAACTAATAGATTAGAGGGAAGGTAGCTAATTAAAAGTACTAACCGCCAATTTTTGGATTTGACCGCCAACTTGATGATTTTATAACGTATACACGGCTTCGCAGTGCGGAGCGCGATTTTACGGCAACGGGGTGCGAAACATGGGCCCAAAGATTCAGAGTCTAGCCCACTAACTACTAATCCACGCCCTCTTAAAGATATAGATGTTTACTGCCTAAAAAATTGGAAAATATACCCCACTCTTAAACTTTATGAAGTACTTTGTTCAGCTCATTTAAATATTATTGCAATGTTGAAAACAGCACACGAGCTATCTCGAAGAGCCAACTACAAGGAGTTGTAAAAATCTCGTTCTAAGGATAATAATAATAATAAAAAAATCATTCTGAACCGTAGAAAAAAACAACATAAACCTGTCTCAAACTTTATTTTACATCATATTAATCTACTTGACAAAACGTTTAACCTCCTTGCGGGTTTAGCCTAAACACATTTGGCTTTACACTGGGTGCACTGATATTAATGAAGTTCAGACAAATATTATGCACGTAATGATGTAAATTCTAGTTTTTATGTATCTATAATAAAGTAACGATGACTGGATGTCAAAAAGAACTCACAACAAGGAAGTAATGAGAAATTTACGATTATAGAAAATTTACATTTAAATTTATTTGAATTAGTGTTATGAAAAGGAAAATAATTACAATAATTTTCAGCCGTGTTAAAAACAAAAAAAAGAAAAATTATGTGTACGTCTGTTTTCTAAACGTACTGCAAACTATGATAACAAAAAAGTATGACGTGTTCTGGAAATAAAATAACATAAAACAGTAACAGCTCCCTTCACTAGTGAAACGAAAACAAAGTGAAGATCCAACAGAATATTGTTTCCCTATTGAACACCAGAACAAAGCTGTCATAAAACTGGCGCTGAGATATTAATATATCCTTAAATCCTTCCTTTCTGAGGTAACAACTTTTAATGTACAAGTTTTAGTTTCCGTGTGTAAACACAAGGGTTAAAAATAAAGTGATTTGTAATCTGTAAAACTTTCGGCCAAACATGAAACTTGGACAGTTTTACTCGAATCAAAATTCTATAATTCTTTATACCATAAAGGGAAAATCATAAAGAGAATTAGTTGAGCCAAGAAGAAGGTATAATCTTTTTTTTTCTGACCAAATCTCCCCACATGAAGAGTTATGTTGCTACAGTGAGATCACAGAGCCTTAATGGTCCGTATCAAAGTGTCCATTCTGCTTTCACTGGCTAGCTAGATAGCTAATCTAAGCATTTAGGGACCGAGTGAAAATTACAGAACTGATGCACGACAAGTATCTCCCTCGATAGCTATAAATTTTCTTCTGATATTTTATTGAAGTACAATTATCGATTATTCATTCAATAGAGAAAAAAAACAGGTTCCTTTTTTGTTTTCGAAAACTAAAGTTTTTTTTTTGTAGTGGTGAAGAAACAACAACAAAAAACACGTACCTGTTATTGATAACCAAGAACCTTTAAGGGTGTCTAGTGCAGATGTATTTAAACTTTAAAAACTGAGCAAAGATGAACATAAAAGGCAAATAAGCTGAAAAACGAGAACTGTGGACAAAGAACAAATGCTTCTGATCATGCTCAGTAACTCCCAAAAGTTAAAGGAAAGGAATAAACAAATTTTATGACTTAATTTTCTTTGATAATGTACCTATCTTATAGCGAACCGTCGGACAGGAGAAGCCTAATTTATAGGGAAATATAACAGACTTAGCGAAATGGGATTATCACGTGACTGAATTATTAGTGTCCATTCAATCAAGACAAATCACAGGCACTGAAGCACGTATACAGTATAAATTATCCATTACTTAGTATATTCATTCTAGTTCACTAGTCTTAAAATCCAGGAAATATAAAGCGAAAAAATTAAAAAATATTTTTTTTTGGCCAGATATTTTCTGGGTAACGAACTAGTAATTTTTTTTTTTACAAGCGAAGATGATAAATTAGCAGAAATTCGCTATCAAAGGCCGCTTGGATAAGTTATTCTTTAATAACCTTTGAAAAATTACGCTTAACATCCAACTAGTCATATGAAAAAACGATTCTAAATCAATCTAATAGTATCCAAAAAATGGAAGTAAACTTGAGATGTGTTTTGGCACAACTTATAGGCCTACCAATGCTCGTCTTCTTCACACCATATTATTACAGAAGAAAACAATGCGGAATTTTTTTCCGAATAAAAGTTCATCAGACTAATATTTGAAATTGTTACTATAGCAACCAACAAATTGCGAATAAAAGTTTAGCATAAAATGAGTGTTTTGTACACTAAAGTAAAATATGTTTAAGCATCGTTACGAGTAAAGATATGAATTTTAAAAAAGCATATCCTGACAGCAATGTTTTTGTAGCTAAGCACAAAGCTACACAATTGGCTATCCGTGCTTTGCCCACCATGATTATCGAGACTCATTTTTTTAGTGTTCAGACTTTCCGCTGAGCTTACAGAAGTATACCTGAGTAACTAAGTTTCATTACTTACTTAGAATAACACTTTACGCAATGGAAAAAAATCTTCAAGATTACTATTACTAGGAGTTTTAAAAACTGTTTTGCTTTTTAAATTTTCAATTTGTTAGAGACAAGTAGGTATTCATTATTTGCACTTTACGGAGAATAAGTGTATTGCAATTTGTGTTTAGTAGTAACCAACATTAATAAGAAACATCATGGTCTTTTTTAACAAACAGTTAATAAGCCTTGATGTATTTTAAATATAATTAGGTGCACTAGTAAGCTCTGTGTTAAGAAATAAGAAAATATAAGACAAACTAATATAACTACGTAAGGTACTGTTGTCAACAGAGTCATTAAACATAGATAACACTAATTAGAAGATTGTAATCACTCCTGTATTTCTAGTTAACTATTATTTTTATTAAGTAGCATTTAGAGTGAGTTCAAAAGATAGATTAGTTTGAAGATTATTAACCATATGTATGTTAAAAAAGTTAATTAACAAGACAAGGTGATTATAAATTACTAATTAAGGTAAGCCATGATAAACACAATTTTCAATATAACGGTCCTGCATAGCCCAATGTAAAGACATTAAAAATGCATGGCAATACAGCTGTGAAGCCTCGAAGCAATAAGTCGTACACATTACAAAACAATCATTACAGTGTATGTCCCTATATGACAAAAATGACTCGTTATTAAAACTTACATACAGAATGTTATAAAATATTAAGAAACCTACTTAAATCATATTCATTTAGCATAGACGTTAAGCCGTTTAAAATATTAATATAATTTTTAGACTTCTTGTTTATTTGTTTTCGAGTACAAAGACATGAGAGGTTTTTTCACATCGTTTACTGTTTTGTTAGTATGTATACTTTCAGAACTAAAATAAAAAATACAATAATATTAGAACATAATGAACTTACTCCGAGGGACCTCCGTTAATAGGTGGTATCTGCTTGGAGTCCTGAGCCCCTTGGATAGCCTGAAAGAAAAGTACGAAACTTGATAAACAATAAAGCTATAATGTTTTAGACGCGCATCTTTGTTACCATGGAAACTACTGTTTGATATGCATGAGCTCATATGCAAATAAAAACCTGTAGCAAGTTATGGAATCTTATTTTTTTTTCATATGCGAAAAACTACTATGTGATGTAAATTGCTTTAATACAAAGGAAAGAATATTAACATTTTTTTTTCAAAACTTATTTCCATATTTGATTATCGTATATTTCAAGCACTGAGTCATTCAAGTTGTTACACCGAACTCGGAAACAAGTGTTGTTAATTGTACTTGTTCTTTAAGGTAGGAGGCTTAACAATCCAATATAATTAAGGTACACAAGTTTTTATGTCACCAAGTGAAATAATGTACACCCACAATAGTGGAATTGCTTCCAACTCACAGAAGCCGCTATTAACGGCAACAAAGGGCCATTCAACAGCCGCTGTATTAGGTTGCACGGGCTCCGACTGATGGGATATGGTTAGAAACCTTAAGGCTAAGGATCTTCGTCACACGTAATCGATGGAGAGATTCCCTTTATTTTTATGTTCTTTTCTGCTTCAAAAAGAAGAGTATTGTGGCTATATGGTCATAAGAAACCTGAGGACAGTGAATGTTTTTTTTCATAGTTACACATGACACCACTTACAATATAGAAGTTTGAAGTTAACTACAGCATTGTATATCCTTGGTTCAGAAGTTAACGTGTCAAGTTTTTAGAAAAACATTTTAAGACCAACAGCCCGAAAGTAACACAAGATCCGCGCCGTAAATAACCAACCTAAAAACATCATTTCTATGTATCTACATAGACCAAAGCCAAACCTTTATCTATAAAAATACCTGCAATTCTTGGCTTGTTTAATAACATAATTTTTGCTCTTTCTATAACAGATTTGAATTTTTGTTTTCCAATTACGAGTTTGAAATTCAATTTTTTTTTGGTGGAAATTACTATTATCGTTTTTACAAGTTGAAAAAAGTTGACAGGAAATTACTTAGATTAAGCCCATCTTCGCTGAACACGCTATTAAAGGGAAATGGGTTGTATAAGATAAAACAACATGAACATGCCAGGAGAAAGGGTTTGAAAATATAAGCACACGCGTTACAAAATACACCTTTTAACTATGATACACGCCTTCCTTACGAAAGTATAGAGTATTCTTTAAAAAAAGATCATGCATTTCTATTGTGAAAAATGTGTTAATTCAAGCGCATATGAAATAACAGTAAACATGAGACAAATTTACACTTTGCCCACCAGTAGCACAGCGGTATGTCTGCGGACTTACAACGCTAGAATCCGGGTTTCGATACCCGTGGTGGGCAGAGCACAGATAGCCCATTGTGTAGCTTTGTGCTTAATTACAAATAAACAAATAATAAACAAATCGTCTGAAATACTTTAAAAAATTGAACGACATATCAGAACCTCTTGAAATGTTTGTACCTTTTCAGACGAAAAAATGCCTTGTATTTGAGAAGAATTATCGACTTATTATCTTTATAACTTTATCTGCTTAATTTTAGAAACAAAATAATTCTGCGAAACCTAAAAAGATAAAATAAATATGACAGTATAGTTAATTAATATTAGTTTCCGATCTCAGCAAGTTGCCTATTTAGATCAACAATAAAAAGTCAACCCGTTAATGACTATAGCTAATTAAGTAACTATTCTTACATTTTTACTTATATAGATTAGACTGTAATATTACATCAGTTGAGTGCTCTCGCTGTTAATGATATTTTCAGCCGTAAATGCAAACTTTTTAAAATCCCCCAGAAATGAAAAATGAATTTTAATATGATGTATGCAACAACAAAATATTGAATTTTCTCTCTCTGTAACCGAACTTTCTACTTCGTAAACAATATTCTTATCACATGTCTCTAAAGTTATGTGTCGAAACTGTTTCTAAGAGGTTTGTTTATTGGATTTCAAGCAGAGTTATACGAGAGCTCTCCTCGTTATCCGTCCCTAATCTTGAAGTGATAGACTAGAGGGAAAGCAGCTAGTCAACATCACCAACTCTTGGGCAACGCTTTTACCAACGAAAAGTGGGATTGGCCGTACAATTATAACGCCTTTACGACTGAAATGGCGAGAATGTTCGAAGATGGGATTCGAACTCGCGACCCACAGATTGAGAGTCGAGCACCATTACCACTAGATCTTGCTGGGTCACAGGTTGACTGAAAGCTTGTATTTAATTATGGAATGTATTTTCAACATAAATAGCTTTAATTAAAATTTGATATTTAGATCCTTTTTATCGATGTAGCGTGTGCTCTATGAAAGATTCAAAACTTTCGTAATATAAGAAAAAAAATCCACGTAGAATAGAAAACGGCGAAATTGCAGTTTGACCCACTTTTCGTGTTCTAAAAAAAATCATCAGTGCTATCAACATATTCTACTAAGTTACTGTGCGCAAGGTGCAATTTTTTCAAGCTCAAATCTGTAAAAACTAAAACACTATAGGCTATACCTTGCGTGACACGTGGGTCCCTCCCTGTTGGGTTTTACATGGTTCGTGACACGTAAAACATAGATTTTATGGTTGTGAAAAGGTAGAATACGCAGTAGCCATAATTTGTTCCATTTCACCTGTCGCGTAGAAACACACGCTACTCACTTACCTGTTTTAAAAATAGAAGAAACTTTACATTCATGGCCTATTACTATGTTCAAATTTAGTAACTTATTGATTACCAGTAAAAACTTTATAAAGTTGTAGAGTGAACACCAAAACGAGTGTGAATTAGATAATACTAAGTTCAGTAGAGAAGATAAAAACTTGGATAAGCTTTTGTTAACTTCAGAATTTCGTGCAAAGATAGACAAGGCAGCTAGATAACGGTACCCACCGCCAACTCTTGTACGATGGAGTAGTGTAATTTGGCTCTCAAGGCGCACCCACGTCTAAATGTATGAAGCACGCTTTTTGTTTTTCTTGTGGCAAAGGACCGTGAGTCCCGAATCCTTGGATTCATAGCTTAGGCATAAGCCACACCTAGAACCGAGGTTATAGGATTGAGTGGCAGTGATGTATAGTTTGCTTTTACTGATACCTATCAGTTACAAAAATCATTTCAACCTACTACATACCTATTTCTTTCTTTATAACATTAAATAAACCTTACGCTTACTAAAATAAATACTTCCTACATACGAGAAAGCACACATTTATAAACACAACTGTGGTTATACTTCTGGTATTCATATTTTATGATACGACTTCAAAAACAAAGTTGATATCAGGAAAAATATTAAAAATAAATTTGAATATTACAGTAATAGCGTTGTATACACAAAGGAAGAACAAGTATAAATCATATTTATAAACGCAGTAGTTACCCATTATTTAATCACGGCAAAGAGAAAGATGGTAATAACAGCTTCTATCATGAGAACAGTAATGTATACAGGTAAGAGATGTATACTCAAGAAGAAGAAGGCAACAGAACTATACACCCTCTTTCTAAATCATTAGCATGTAGGGATTAGAGCATTAAACAAAACAATTTAATCACTAAAGATAAATGATAAAGAAACAGCGTGTTTCAGTCGTTTTCTTGACATCTTATTGAATGAGAATTCTACGAAATTTAATAACATTTTCTAAAATATATATAACAAGGAAGCAGCAAATATATAGTTTTGTATGCTGTTAATTATATTACAAATTGTCCATATAACGTTATTTTATTTTTCATCTTTGAAGATTCTGTAAACTTACCAAACACCGTAATTCAAAAATATAAGTCTATAGAAATTTTAGGCTTAAAAGATGGATATTTCTTTCAAAATTGAGTTTTTGAAACTTTTGAAACTGTGGAGTAAGATAGAATTTTGAATGGATCCAAAAACGTCATTAATATTTTTACACAGTAAAGTTGAAAAATAAAAAAAAAATCTTTTTAATCACGAGTATTCTTCTTTGTATTTGTTACAGCGGTTCAAAAATTAAGTTGACATTTTAGAAATGTATAATTTTTTGTAGTTTTCAAAAGTATTAAAACGTTATTGAGAATTATTAATTTATTGACCAACTTCGTTAACGTGTCTGTTATCAAAGGGCTAGGAGTGACCCAGTTGTAAGCACACTAGGTGTTAGTCTAAGGGTTGTGGTTCGCATCTCAACGTTGCAAAATTGCGATGCGCAATTTGAGGCTGTGGATGCGTTATAAGAGTGACGATTAGAATCGCCCAAAAGTTGACTAGCTGTCTTTCCTCTCGCCCATTAGTACAAAATCAGGAAGCTAGGGCAGATAATACCTGTGCGATTTTTCAAAACAAACAAATAAAAGCAAAAGATAAAGTTGCGATGTGTATTCAGAAAAATAAAATAATTTTAATAAAAAATAATAATAAATATTTTATGGTGATTTTTTTAAGTCACAAAGTAAACAGAAATCAATTCTAAAGGAAACAAAATATGTAAATTATACGCCTTAAAAATCCATTAGGACACGTAAAATGCCGTATTTATGTGTACACAAGTCTCTCGTGGAGTTGCTGAGTTGCAGAAAAGTGTTCTTGTAAAATATTCAGTACATAGAAAATCGATATAGGTGAGGATGTGTAGTTTAAATTCAATCTACAGCAAACTACCGAAAATAAAATGCAATAGGTATAGAAAAGTACAAAGGTGGGGGAAAATAAAAAGAGAGGAACAGTAGAAGTAGAAAATTCTGAGAAAACGGGAGTGGGTTAAGAGAAAAAAAAAGAGGTCGTGTATAGAAAAGAAAGCAGAGGTGATTGTCAGAACAGAATCGTGAGGATGCAAGTATTAAAAGAGGGTTAGCCAAGCAGTACTTGTAGGGAAAAAGATGCGAAAAGTGCTAAATAGAAGAGACAGAGAATGTCAGAGAGAAATGACAAGTGAAAAATTAGATATACTTTTGCATCTTTAGTTATAGCAGCAATAAAGTCTTATAAAGTGTTTTTTTTTTTTTTATAGCAAGACCACCTTGGACTATCGACTGTATGCACAGCGTGGTATCGAACCCCGGATATTAGCGTTGGAAGTCCGTAGACTTACCACTGTTCCACCAGGGGACTAAAAACTGTGAAGGGTTAAGATAAAAATTTATTAATTTATTATTTTTTTTTATTTATTAAAAACGTTAAATAATGGTGTGTGTTGTAAGGTAAAAAAAACAACAACAACAACAAGAGCATGAATAAAAGTGGTAAAAGGATGAACTAAAAACTTAAAAAGAAATTTAAGTAAAACGGAATATAATAACTAGATAAAAACGAAAAGAATGATGTGAAATAAAAAGCACGTGAAAAACATAAAATAACAAAAGCATGAGAAAAAGAAAATTACAAATATTGTATAGACTATAATGTCACAAGAAAAAGTCAGGTAAAAATAATGGAAATTACTTGGTTGGTCAAAAGTAACGAGTTGAAAAGAAAAAACAGACGTAAAGAAAAACGCGTAAAATGACAGCTAAAGCAAAATGTAAAATGCACAAAATGAATAACGGAAATGAGCATACAGAGGTGAATTGTTTACGAAATTCGCGCAAAGTCACACAAGGGCTGTCTGCACTAATTTTGAACTGACAGACTAGAAGTAAGGCAGCTAGTCAACAGCACTCACCAACAACTCTTGAGCGACAATACTTGAATAATGGGATCTGACCGTCACACTGATAATGCATCCACGGCCCCAATGTGCAAGGCGTCTTTTTTGCAAGAGCAGGATGCAAACCGTGGACCTTCGGATTCACAGACCGGCACGCTAGCCACAGTTTACGTACATAGAGAAGAACACGTAAAGTGAAAAGAAGTAGAGAAGATAAGGATGTAGAGTAACTTTACGGAAAGATGTGAAAATATATAATTTATAACATAATAATCACAGGCTATAGAAGTGGAGAAAGTAAATAACTTTCAGCGGGAGATATTGAATTAAAAAGTCCTATTTAGCAATATGAAGCAGCAAACATAGCTAATAAATGTTGTTATTTTTAACTATATACAAATACGCATGTTTTTTTTTTGTTAAGCACAAGACTACACAAGGGGTCATCTGCGCTCTAATACATCATGCGGGTATCAAAACCTGATATTTAGCGTTGTTATAAGCCTTAGATTTAACGCTGAATCACCGACGTATGCTAACTTTAACATGTAAAATTGGCTTTCAATCAGACTAGAATTATTCATCTGAAAGTTATATTTTATGAGTTGGTACACTCAGAATGCCCTAGTGAAAAGCTCGCTAGGCTAAAATCCGAAGGTATAAACTTTGATATACGATATACCGTTGAACACGTTCCGCATTACCAGCTATTGAGGGGATATAGTTGTAATTGCCAATGTCGCCATTCAGTTAAGAGTAGCTAAATTAGGGATGACCATCCCGAATCCTGTGGTCTCTGACGTGGCCGTTTACCACACGTGAAAATAGGGTTTACTTTGGATTTATTCGAAAAATAATGAAGAAACACATAGAAATTTGGTCTTGAGCTACTCATATTTTTAAGGCTTATACAAATACAACGTTACGACTAAGCCATATGAAATGGAAACAAAATAGAAATTCGATGTCTTATTTGTATGTCTGCATACCTCAATGACGTCGAAGAATTTCTTTAACTGCTTGGACCTTTTCGAAACGACGGCTACCAATGAAAATGTTTTACAAAGTAAACTACAGTTGTAAAGCACATTTGGACAGTTTAGATTCCCATGTCTAACTGACCATAACTTTGATAATACAAGTTACCTATCCTGTGAAAAGTTAACAAGATGGAACAGCACGTATTATAATTATTTAGTTCCAATCTAGAAAAGTAAGAAGGCAAAGAAACTCAATACAAGTGTATTGTGAACGTTACGGCTATTATTACAAATCACCAGCCTTACGAAACTTAGGGAGTGTCGAAGAAATCTATGCAATTTTCAAACAATTAAGAGATAAGCATTTTCGGCAGAGCTTTAAATATAGCATGGAGTATATCAAGGACAAGTGGAATAAATAGCGTTAGGCAGAAATATTTAACTCTTTGATGTACTAGTTGGATCAGTGGTAACGCATGGGGACAGAATAAAGAAAAGAAGGTACAAAAGCTGCTTGTTTGTTTGTTTTTTGAATTTCGCGCAAAGCTACACGAGGGCTATCTGCGCTAGCCGTCTCTAGTTTAGCAGTTAAGACTAGAGGGAAGGCAGCTAGTCATCACTACCCACCACCAACTGTTGGGCTACTCTTTTACCAACGAATAGTGGGATTGACCGTCACATTATAACGCCCCCACGGCTGAAAGGGCGAGCATGCTTGGAGTGATGGGGATTCAAACCCGCGACCCGGGCCACAGAAGTTGCAGAGAAGATACATAAAATTGGTACTAGAAATAGATAGAAATACACCTAATCATGTGTGGATGTTATAAATAGGAAGATTGAATACGGAAATAAAGATATGAAAAGAGTTTTGGGATATGTTTCATTAAGTATTAGGAAAAAAGGTGGTCAAAAATGTTTAACAGAGATAATAAGAGGAATAAAAAATTACAGGAAGAATAAATGGGGATGGAGAGTAGAAGAGTATTGGAAAACGTTGGAAATACAGAAAAAATGTATGTGCTTCAGGAGCAAGAAGATACAACAGTTATACAGAAAAAATGATGAAAATGAAGATAGGACAATTGTTTGTTTGTTTGAAGTTAAGCACAAAGCTTCACAATGGTTTCTAGCATTGTAAGTCCGCAGTCGTACTGCTGTGCTACTGGGGGGGGGGCGATATAATAAAATAAAGAGGATTGAGTGTATTAGATTAAAACAATTTTGAATAAGCAAATCAGCAAGTCAGGTGTGTATTTTCTTGTATTTAATGGTTTTGGAGATTAAAGGAATATGGATCAACTTGGGGCACCAGGACAATCCAAAAAAGAAACCCGAAGCAAGTCGCACTCCAGCCGCGGTAAGCAAATGCAATGCCGTGTAAAAGGCGAGATTCCAAGAGCACAAAGGTCAGTAGCCAAGGCCGCCCACGTGCCTCAGGCGACAGTATGCAACATAATCAAGAAGTCACGTGTACATAAATTGCTTCCACGACATATCATATCCGTTTAACCGTCGCATAATTCAAGCAACCGAAAACGAAACAGGTATTCAAAGATAGTTTATAGAGATCCTCAGCATGGAGTGTTGTCTTTGAGTATAGCATCATGTTACAGTGGAAATTACGCTGCAGCGGTTCTGTCAAAAAAGGTGCACGGTAGACAAACAGAACACGATCGGACAGTAACGACGTGGTGAATCTCCAAAATCATTTTAATATAACATACTCAAGCTCGGTATACAGAATTGCAGAAAAACAGTTTTCCTATTGTACAAATTATAAAATAAAAGAAGAAATTGGAGAGATGGAATATTTGACAAATAAATGAGAAAAAAGAAAACATTAAACAATGTCCCAGGTTAAGATGGAGGCCAGAGAAAAACGGAAGAGTCAGAAAGATTGGAAATGTAGACGATGTAAGAAAAAATATATATATATACAATGGAACATATATATGGGAGTGTGAAGAGATGCAAAAAAATAAGAAACCATATGAACGAATTGAAAAATAATAATAGCAGCAAGGAAATGAATGGATTTGGAAGATGATTGGAAGATGATGAAATGAAAAATGAACAAAGAAATGTGCAGGCACATTGAATAATTTGTAAAAGAGGAAGAAGAAGAAGAGAACTGTACATGTTTGTTTGATGTTAAGCACAAAACTACACAATGGGCTATCTAGAATCTGCTCATTGCTGGTATCAAAACTCAATATTTAGCATCATAAGCCATGAGACTTACCCATGATACACCGGAAGACAAGAAGAGAAGAACTAAAAAAAAGTAATAAATTAAAAAAACAAAAACAAAAAAGTTTAAACAATGGACTTGAATTAGATAGAATATGTATGAGCATATTGTACAAAATTATGTACTTCCTTCCTCAAATTAAAATTGACGAAAAATACAATTCAATTCAAGAATAACATCTTCGAAAAGTACCAGGAGCTCCAACGTATCCGAACAAAGCTCCTCAAGTCATGTATATTGATGCTCTATGTATATATATATATATATAGAGCAGAAAAGGACAATAGGAGTTTCATGGGCCTCGATCGGTTTTCTGAACAGAATCATTGTCTCTGTCGATCTTAGCATTTGTTGTTTTCAACCTGAAAGCTACTTTATACTACACATGAGCTAAACAACCGAGTCAGAGACCCTCAGGTTTAGGGATAACCATCTATAATTTAGAACTTTAAATAGTTAGTAGCACTTGCTGCCTAATATTGAACTTTTTGCGTTGTGTATCGCCCCCAGTGGTACAGCAGTATGTCTGCGGACTTACAACGCTAGAAGAGTACAGATAGTCCATTGTGTAGCTCTGTGCTTAACTTCAAACAAACAAACAGTTGTGTATCATATGCTTAAAATCCAAAGTGTACCCTTTTAGAAATCATGTTCTGCAGAATCTAGCGACGTATATTCTTCAACCAGTATCTTGTGGATAAAATATCAAGTAAACAGCACAGAATGTAGGGCTCCATTCAATTCTAAAAGTGATAAAAGTGAAAAAAAGGTAATGAACCATATACAGCTTTCCAGAGCATGTGAACATGTTAGACATACAATGTTCGGCAAGTATAAAGTTACCAATTTGATAAATCATCCAGATGGTGGCTCCTAAAATCCTCTATTGTTATAGAATGATATCATAAATGTATAATTTCTTTAATTAAAACATTTTGAAACAATCTGCTGTGCTTATTTCGTTATCGCAACGTTCACCAGCGCCACCTATCAACTATAGTATTTCAAAGAATAGTTTGAAATGTGAAGTATCTATTTGAAATAACTCTTGTAAAAAGAGGACAATGTAGTCGCCTAAACATAATTACAAAGGCTTTCACAAATTATATCTCTGTACAATATTTCAATTAGACGTTTCATTTTAAGGTGTTTTATTAACAATGGGCGACATCTTTGTTTCAGCTTTTGATGATTGAAAACTGACAAGTCGCTAAAATGAACACCTAAAGTCATATCTAAACCGTTACATATAGATTTACAGCTTCCAGGCGAACGTAATCAACTAAAACGCCGGGATATCTTTTTTAGTTTTTTACTTCTACCTGCGATACAAAATAACGAGAACATTGAACGTGTGTAACCGTTGCTTACAGGCTTCGTAGTGAGACCAGTAACGTAAAACGTTCCCAATAAATCACTGTTAGATTTCACAAAAGTTACTCTAAACTTTGTACAAACAAAAAAAAAACAACATTTTTCTGGAAGTTTAGGAGTTTCTTCATCAATAGAGGTTACATACCTTAACGTACGCAGCTATATAGAAAACTAACAGGCTGAGTTGCCAAAATGTATTAAAACTACAGAAATACAATTTGTTGTCAACAGTATTTTAATCCACAGTTCTATTTGTAATTTCATTCTTTTCCTTGTTACATTGAAAGCATACTTAATCTTTTATCAACTTTTTATCTATCAATTTTTTTCATCCTTCCTTCCATCCATCCATCTACTCCTTTTATGCAAATTGTCATATTCATTTGTTAATTCTCTCTGTATTCTGTGTTTAAAGACAATTCAGCATAAATAGTTTCACGCATGATGAAATTGATAAATACAAGAACACCGAAATTATAAATTAACTTTTCTGACAAAGGTTTGTTTTATCTACCTGTCGATTGATAGGTCTAGAGTCAACAACTAGGTGTCTGTCTGTAGATGGTTGATGAACTTTAAGTATATTTGCTACTTTTACTTAAATACTAAATATCATTGTTATTCCGCCTACACGAGACATGCACGTATTAAGTGAGGCCTACATAATTTCCATTTTTGGATGTTTGTTTAAGATATAAAATATTACGATTACATTTAATATTCTGTTTATCTGGAGAAACTAATACATAAATATAATAAATATAGTTTTTATATATATATATATGTTGCCCAAGCCTATGTTTACTTTACTGATTTTAATCTTAAATTGCAACCTAGTCACAACGCATATCACTTTGAGGAACTATTGGTACTTTATTTCTGCCTTACGGACAAAATCATATTTTCATAAAACGTTAAATATACAAAAGAAAAATGTTAGAGATATTTTGAGACACGTGTTATACGTTTCCAATATAAAAACAAAATTAACCCAGGCTTCCATTGTAGGAAAACACACGTATTAATAGCTTCAAACAAATCGTGTCACGATGAATTTCTAGAATCACGCTACTATTTAACATTTTATTTTGTTTAAATGTTTGAAAGTATCTCCAATCCCACTTCAGAAACTTAAACACAGGATAATAGCCTAACCAAGGTCCATTATGAAAACGAGCTCTACGACGGACACCCCATTAGCTTGGAGGACGTTCGAGATAATAACACATATTATATCTTCACTGCTGATCAGCTATAACCAGTAATGTATCCCTAATGGGGTTTTCGATAACGCTAGCTGATAAACTTTTGTTATATAAAGTACCTCATTTTCAGGATATGCTATAGACAATCAATGGATTAGATTTGTTGAAATACATAACATCTTATTGTACGATTATATAACATAGGACCAAGGAAGACGAACTCATCAATTTACGGTAGACGATATTAAATGTCCTTGATCGTGAGCTGTTAATAATCTCTGAGGTAACACCAAAGCATTTCTTGTGCTAGTCTTGCAAGTTGATGCAACTCAACTGAATGTGAAAAACGTATGAAACACACACACAAATAATCATATTGATAAACATATTCGAAATTTTGGACCACGTTTTTATCACCTGTAATACACGTGGCTATTTTGAAATGCTAAGTGTTGCATTAGCCAAAAGTTAAACTACGTAAGAGTAGATTAATCATCATAGGTCCATCTATCCTTTGTCAGTTAACACCATAAAAAAGTGAATCAAGTTGACAAGAACAGTTCTTGTAACAAAACCCGAGGTATTACAGGGGAAAAAAATGTTGACGTATCAAAAAACAGCTAAACAGCATCACAAACAACAACAACACACACACACACAGGTAAATCCATTCCAATATTTCTTGGTTAAAAGGTAAGGCTATGATATAACTAAGGCGTTCTACACATTAAGACTTGGTATAACAAATAGGTGGGTATTAGGGAGGGAACTTCTCTTGTAGATGTCAAATACATGCCTTCTATCGCTGAATTAGTGTTCATACAATAGCCCACTCTTCGTTATAGCGAATTATCTTATATTAAAATTACTGAAGTAATAACAACTTAAGGGAAAGTCCGAAAGAAATATTTTGTTTGTTTGTTGTTAAACACAAAGCTACACTATGAGGTCTCTGTGCTCTGCCCACTGCAGGTATTAAAACTCAATTTTTAGCGTCTTAACTAAAATAAATGAGAAACCATAATCACGAAGCTTAAATAATCCGAAAGACAAATCATTACAAATGTAGTAACTTAGAGTACCTTACAGAGTCATCTGGAATCTGTTTTAGTATTAGTCTTCACAACACATTTTTTAATATGAGGAAACAACTGTTTTTATGTAGATAAAGTACTTGTATGTGATATAATAAACTTTATAGGCAGATAAAATGTATATTTGTGATGTAAGTCGTAACAGCTGGAGAAACATTAAAATATGGTTATATATATATATATATAAAGATAAATAAAGAGCTACGTGATAGGCAGATCATTATATAGACAGTGATGACAGAATTGTTGAGAAATAATTAAAAAATATATGTGATGCTAATTTTCTTGTGTCCTCTTGGGATCTGAAACAGAAGGAATATTTCTGAACTCAACAACGATTTTCTGATTTGAAACAAATTAGATACTTCTGCTAGAAACCTTATAGGGACTTGGAAAATTGCCAACTATCCATAACTTATTAAATCTCATTCAATAGAAATAGGCGTACATGCCCCAGATACCCCTCACTGTCGATTTCTGATAGACTTTAGGGAGTTTCGTGGTAAATGGTATTGATTTGTAATAAAAGCAAAGGTTGAGGAAAAGGCATGAAGCGACTGGTGTTCTAATCCGTTGTCAATTTCAGCCAAACGTGCTGAGTAGCTTCTGTAACTTTCAATTTTGCTTCATTTTATAATTTTCACTTTTGGCATCAGTCTTGCCCCCCCCCCCTTTAGTATAGCGTGATTTTCACATCGTGAATTTTTCTTCATATTTAAAGCTGAACTTAATATTGCTACACTGATAATTAATTTTTCCCATACCATTCCCTTTGTTTCAATTCATTTACAATATCTAACCATTAACAAACATGAAAAACTAATGGACAATGTTCATGGAGATTTAGAATCCTAATAAACTATACCCCTCTATAAAATTATATATATAAATATATTTTCAATCGCACTTTTTTTGTTAAACTTACTTCACGTTTCTGTACTTCATTACAAGTTCTAGATGATTATAATCTTGAACCAATGTTGAACTCTTTAATCTTGATTTTAGGACTTACTTGTCTTTCACATTAGAAGGCTATAAAGCTCAAGCAAGGCTTGTCTATTGCTACATGTAGCCTGATTACTAGGTAATTTATTAAACTAATCTCAGGAGGGTGTCTAACATGTTGTTTGTGTATAGATAAAGTCGAAAATTATGGTTTCCATTTACTTTAGTAATTGGGTTTCATTGGTAATGTGAATTTTTAGAAGCACTGATTGAATATAATCATAAGTAAAGTTAACCCTCAAGTTTGATCTGATACAATTCGCCTGGTTTTAGACTAACATGTTAGTCATGTGTGAAAATAAAGTCAGAAGCACTGATTTTCCTCCTATTTTATTATTAATGGGGTTTATTTGGTGATACGAAACTTAAAGAAGTTACATTATACCTTAGGATTGAATATAATCCCAAATAAACTTAATCCTCGGATCTGATAGACTACTTTCCAACAAGTACCTATCTACTCTTATCATTTTCTATGTAGCTCAAGCGCTTAATTCTCGAGATGCACGTAAACTTACGAGATTGAATAAAACTTGGAGGTTGAGTTATTCCAGTATACTTCAAGACATGATTAACTTGTGCACGGTACTTTCAAAATTTGTAGTAAAACTTCCCGTGTTATGCACACAGTAGCACCAGATCCTTTCCAAAATAATGATTTTTGTGCTTGGTTTCGAAAAGAGAAAGAAATTTAAGCAGGATCCCGGATTTTGACTCAGGGAATTGAAAGCATATCTGATTTTGAGCAGAAACAAAACCTTTGGCAAAGAAAGAATACGTGCTTACAAGTCACTGAAAGCATACAGATACTTTGCAGAAGGATGTGTGCAAAACATAAGCAGAAGGATGACAAGTAACGACTGTGAGATATATTTTGACAATATAAATGTGATGGGTGGGGTACATAAATGCGTTGAAGAGTAAGTAGTCTAGGAATTGTATTAATTTTGTTTTATATTTAAATTTTTATCTTTTCATTATTTTGGTGATGGAAATTCGTTAATCAAGACATTTTATAAATAATCACTTATTCACCGGTTTAACACCAATGTAGAACTAGATATGCTTGTAATAAGGACTTTTTTTCGTGTGTTATTAAATCATTTATGTTTTCTTCTTCAATTATAAAACATTTAAGAAATATTAGAAAAACAATTAAGAGCTTTCAAGCCCCTCAGTGGCACAGCGGTATGTCTGCGGACTTACAACGCTAGAAACCGGGTTTCGATACCCGTGGTGGGCAGAGCACAGATAGCCCATTGTGTAGCTTTGTGCTTAACTTAAAAAAAAACAAAAACAAACAAGAGCTTTCAATATAAATGCAATGTAAATAATCAGGCTGTATCTAATGGCTAGAGACTTTCCCTGGTTGACCATCGGTTATTTTGAGATAACAATTATCAATTTTCGAAAATTACCTAAATTTAACAAGTAATGGGAAGAACTCTGGAACCCTCACCCCCAATCCTACTTTTCTTTAAAGCTCTGCTATTTCGAAAATTAGAGGTTGTTCTGGTAACATCATACATCCAAAACACTTGAACTTCGATAATTTGATTATTATTACTATAAATAATACTTGAACAGCCAACAACTTTAAGATATAAAAATGAAAAACAAAACTTTATTCAGGCATAAATATTATAAACACATACAAAATTGATATAGTAGCTAAAAAGAATTGGTGTAAGCAATGCCACTTTTCCGATATTGTACATGCATATGGTTATTTGCATTTTACATTGTATGTAAACAATCAACCAGATATATAAAACATGTTACAATATGCCACAAAACATTATCTGCTAAGCATGGAGAAGTATCTGCCTACAAAATATAAGAAAATTTGAATAAATATGCAACAAAAGTTCCCCCCACCCTCTGCCAATCAGTGTCAAAAAATAAATTTGATAGCATTGTGACATTTATATTTAAATTATCGCATAAAATTCGCGATAAACTATTATCATCTCACTAATTTTTTTTTTCGCCAAATGCGCCAATCTCCTACTTGATTTAGTCATTCATTTTCACGTACCATGTCGCAAAATACGTTACCGGCTAGTGTACGCGCATACAAAATAAAAAGTATTCGTCTATTGTTTGTCGAATTTATTTCGCGTATTGTTGTTACACCACAAAGAAGCCGATGTGAAGTGAGAAGAAAGATAGTGGATAAAGAGTGTTTTCGTTTCTAAGAGAAATATTATTTTACCAAACGACCTTGAGAAACCTACTCTTAGATCTCTTCTTGTATTAGAGAATGGCGGGTTTTATGGGCTACGAGAATACTGTTAGTCTTGTCAAGTTATCTCATTAATTGTAAGGGATAATCTTGATTATTTGCTTCAAAAATATAAACCAAATCCTTGTCGTAAGTTACGTGGATGATTAGAACAGTTCCTATTAATTTCCGGATGCCTTTTTTTTTTCTAGCGTTTCTCTGTTAACATACGTACCTCAGTTCTACTGTCCGTATACCCATCTGTGTTTAAACCTACATATCTCTGATTATCAAAGGATTGGTCTGCCTGTTCGTAATTGATGTTATAAGACTAATGAAAGGGGATTTCAAATTGTTTCGTTTTGTTACTCAGTAAGCGTGACGATGTTATTACTGTCTAAGATTTAAAAAATCTATCCTTTCTTTAGCTTGTTTCTAAGTTCTGAATTTGACAGATAAAAAACCTTAGACGAAATTTGCGTGACTAACAAATACGTATCACACAGAAGAAGATAATGGCACCATTATCAGTGTCAGGTTATTGTCATAGCTCTATCAGACTTTATGTGAACTGAATACATGCAATCGGGTACACCATTATATAGACAGTCCAGCGGCGAGCAAACTTATTATTGAAAAGCTTACCGGGAACCGTCAAACTAGGGCAGTTCAATGTTTACGCCTTTAATCCTATCTTCACTTCACTCCAAGAGACTAATGCTCATAAGCCTACAGTAGGGGGTTAACCCATAAATCTGCTTGTTGTCTCTTGTATTACGGAATAAAGGCTTCGTTTCACAGTATCTCAAAAACAAACACAGGTTTAACTATAAACGAAATCAAATACTTAAAAATATTATGAATAAATATGCAGCGTTATTATTTAACTGATTTTTCAACACGCTCATATTGCTCAGAAACGATTTACCCATTGTTTGTTTTTGAATCGGGTTAAACTGTTTTCTTGCTCATAATAGGCCATATAGAACAATGAAGAAATACCTGCTATTCAAAATTATCAATCCTGATATGACCTGGTGGTTAGGGCACTCGGCTCAGAATATGCTGGTCGAGGGTTTGAATCTCCGTCACCGAACATGCTCGCCCTTTCACTCGTGATGGCATTATAATTTTACGGTCAATCCCACTAGTCGTTGGCGAAAGATTAGCCCAAGAGTTATTGGTGGATAGTTTTGACTAAGTGCTTTCCATCTCGTCTACCACTACTAAATTGGGGACGGCTAACATAAATAGCCCTTGAGTAAATTTGGGCTAAATTCAAAAACAACCAAACAAAATAATTACGTTAGTTGTCTTTTTCCCAGACGGTCTGAAAAGTGAGAGTAAAATTCAACAGTAGATGTATTTATCAATGTTAAATGCCGTTTCACAAATAGGCTTACAATACAAACAAGAGGTGAGAGCAAGACTGTAAATCAAAACAAATGTTTTTGCGTGATTAACTATGAAAATCCCCATACAATATTGTACTGACTTGATAAACAGCGAAAATTACCATACACTATTGTATTCATTGAACAAATAGTGAAAATTATCTAACATTAAATATTAATTATCTAAAATTATCTATTTAGTGAATGGCCCGGCATGGCCAGGTGGGTAGGACGCTCGACTCGCAATCTGCGGGTCGCGGGTTCGCGCCCCCATCCCACCAAACGTGCTCGCCCTTTTAGCCGTGGGGGCGTTATAAAGTGACAGTCAATCCTAACTCGTTGGTAAAAGAGTAGCCCAAGAGCTGGCGGTGGGTGTACCATGGCATCTGATGGTGATCATTCGTTTATGGACCTACTAAGAATAAAACAAAGACTCTGCAAGGATTATGTCAAGATCTATACAAAGGGGAAAGAGAATACTTGGACACTGCAGAGGCAACTAGGGATACAGTGTATCGACCTACAAGAATATGGATGTCCGGCATACAGACATCTAGCAGCCTTCCCTCTAGTCTTACACTGCTAAATTAGGGGATGGTTGGCGTCAGGAAGGGAATCCGGCCGTAAAAAAGAAGAAGATTGTATTTACTGAATAAATAGTGAAAATTATCTTACAAAAAAAAAACTGAACCGTTCTTTAAAAGTAATTTAACTCCAGAAATTCCACATGCTTTATTTTTATATCAGCTTGCAATAAAACCAAAATAACTGCTTGTTTTCTTCTTCTTTTAATGAGCTTATGTGTTCATCTTCCTTTTTTGTCAATGTGGCTCAAGATGAATAATGACTAAGTCCGAAAGGTTGTCTATCAATGGTGCACTTTATATCTGAGAAGATGTTACAAAATAAATCGTCCACTTGAGATAAATGGATATCGTAAAAATTGGAATTCTAAAATATATTTTTTTATTGACAGATAAAAGTAAACTCGTCAAAATAAAATAAAGTTTAAAATGATTCATGTCTTCTAAAGAATAATTCTTGTTTATTATTTCTATCCAATGAATATAATACTATAGAGGTTCAACAGTTAGCAGAGAAGTAGAACGGTTTTGTGGAATTGGAGGTATAGAGGTTCAAAAATTAGCAGAGAAGTAGAACGGTTTTGTGGAATATGAGGTATAGATGTTCAAAAATTAGCAGAGAAGTAGAATGGTTTTGTGAAATTGGAAGTATAGAGGTTAAACAATTAGGAGAGAAGTAGAAAGGTGATTGGCGAGAAAGCAGGCCTACTGATCAACAAACTACCTCCTGTGATTCTCAGCAACTTAAGAAAGCTATCTTAACGTCACTAGCATTGCACACGTAAACTTTTAATTTGCACGTCTTTAGACGAAACACTCTGCTATTTCTGTACAGAGAGGAATCATTTGCGTATTTTCTTTTTGGAGCGTAGTTAAGTAACAGTGGAAAAGTCTTCAATAATTTCAAATATGTACCGATGAACCCCTGCAGTGTGTGTGTGATTCATTTTGCGATGTATTCATCAGCTAAGTACAAAATATATATGATTTTAAAGGCTGTTCATCATTTTCACAGAACTTTTCACTGTAGTCTAATACGGAGTATTCATTTCATCTGTGAAGCAAGGGTAAATATTTATACCGAAAAGTTCTTGATTTTATCACTACTGCGAAATAAAACCGTTTTAGTAATAAACGGTCTTTAATTCACAAAAGAACTTTGTTTTGCTTTTTTTCTATCACGAATATTTTCCAGCTTTCATGGAAAATGGGCGCCTTCACTTATCACAGAGAAATCTCACAAGAAATAGAGAACGCTTTGAAAGCTTAGTTACGTTTCTGTCAGGCTTCCTTTATGATATATATATATCTATATTTACATTTATATATTAAATTGATTTTTTTTTGGAAATTACAAAGAAGATCGAGCCATTCCAGTTAAGAGTTTCGTCTCGGAACCGAAATATATTTTTAATTCACTAAATTACTTGATGTGCCCGACTTTAATATTTGAAGTTAAATCATATCCGGCCTCCTAGTTCAGGGTTATTACATGATATTATTATGATTTAAAAATCTATGTTTGGTAGGCTTAAATAGAATATTTAGAAAAAAAGTTATTTGGTGTCTGGAAGGAAGCCTACAAAACGAATTTTTAGAAAGTTTGGTAAATATACAAAGTTTTGATTGCCAATATATTCAAATTAGAAAATTCTTGAAAATCTTGAAAACTTTTAACAAAATAGGGCTTAATTTAAGGATATTTTACCAAAGTATTAATTATCGGAATAGGCCCGGTGGTCGTTTCTGTCCTAAGGGGGATTCAGTGGCATGTGAAATGAGGATGCAGTTGGGTTATGATAAAATATTATGCCTCGAAGATAATCTATCTATTTTCATACGAAAGTAATTAGTTATTCATAGCGTTTGTTCTATGACAAAAAGAAAGATAAAATGTGATATTTATTAAAAACAAAAAATTCCTGGGAGCTTACAGAAAATTTGATATTATTTTACGCTTTTTTAATGGTATCCTAAGATAAATATCAATAATTAGAACCATTAAGAAAAACAGCATGACTACTAATAGAATTTACAAGTTTACTCTAAGTTACTTCTTAAAAAAATATCATAAAGCTTAACAAATCATATATATTCCGTTTACAGTGGGTGTTCCTTTGCTTCCATTAACTTTTTACTGAACAACAACTTTCCAAATGGAATATTTCAACCTTGATTAAATTCCATTACTTTTTGTGTTCAGGTTGTCCTAGTAAACGAACATGGTGCATTGTAAAATCTCTTACATGTAGAAAATAGATAAGAATGCAATCCCATAAATATGGGCAAAACAAAGTATACCCAACGTACGTATATTTTACTCCCGATGATTCTATTACTGAATGGACTTAGAGACCTTACAGATGGCTTTAATAATTGTCTCCAAAAAAACAGGCTGTACTTAGCGAGTTTGATATGTTGATCTTAAATATTATTATTTTCTTAATATAACTTGCAAAATATTAAAGAATATATCACTTTAACAGGTTAAGAAAAGAGAAAAATGTCTACAGTTTATTTGGTCAACATTGCTTATATTTCAGGCCAATGTTGTTTTTAAAAAAAGGTGTTTTTTTTTACAAACTATTAATGATAGTAATGCATAGACTTTAGAGATATACTTTAGTTATTTTTCTGTTTTTTTTATCTTTTTATCTAACTTACAGGCCACCTAGCTAAGTAATCTCCTAGCTCTACTAACAACGCGTAATAAATTTAAAAGTATTTCATCCATGAATTCTTATCTTTATTATTTTGCTAAAATCCCGTTTGTTTTTAAATGTTATTTATTGTTTGTGTTTTAACTTACTCACTGAATCAAATAATTTCACCTAACTTAACACTGAAAGTAATCGAAACAGTTAACACTATGAATTCAACTAAATATCTACGAATGAGCGTGAAACAACTGTAAAATATTTGAAACAGAAACATAAATACTGGATACGTTAGTGAGGTATAAGTAAACGTAAAGAATCAAATAATCTACCTGGTGAAGCACCCGTAGTCTCCGTCCTGGGCCATTATGCAGGAACCAGTAAATACACACACCCAGAGTGACAGCCACAGCATAGAGTGACAGTAAAAACATGACGGTGTCGGTCACAAGGAAACGAGTAAAACGTCAGGTATCTTGTTGTCACTTATGAGCCTTTTGCCCACAGCAACACATCTTACCACTGCTTTGTTAATAAAACACGTGAAAGGTCGTGTTTTGTCAAAGACTTGTGAAGACGACAGTGACCAAATGTACACTAAGCGCGTGCAGCAGCCGCAACGTAAGAGGCGGAGTCTAAACCAATCGAATGCGCGGGCCGCTGAGGTGAGGGAGCCATAAGTCAATATTCAAAGCCTCGTTTCATTCAAAATCAGCCTGGACTTGTGCCAGACGGATAAGGGTAAAGAAAAACTCAGAGATGGGAGGGGGTTGATATATTTCTGTTAACGAAGCAATATTTCCGTTAGATTTGTCTAGCAGAGATTTCACGACTGTTGACGAGCTGTCTTTAGTCAAGGCAGTGAGAGTCTCCTACTCTTACAGGATGCTCATCAGGTCGAATGTCAATGAAGTACGGTTAGGTTTTTACGAAAGTAACAAAATTATATGAAAGAAGTTATTATGTTAATCGATTTGCACATGATTCTTCTTCGATCCATAATAATACATTATGTGTATGTATACAATAATGAAAAGAATTATGGAAATACATACCTAAGTGATACACATGCGGGAACCACAAACAATGAGTAATAGCAAATCAATGGCGGTTTCATCAAAAGTACAAAATGATATAACAGAAAATTACAAAATGTATATCGAAAAATTGTACAATGAACTGATATTTTTATACGAGCTTTTTGCTACACAAAGGCTATTTCATCTTGTTTTCATGTTGCCATACATTTTATCAATGAACTATGGTAAAACGCTTTTCCCAATGGTCTGTATTACTTCACTAATTCAGCAAGTTGTTTGGTCGCCTTATGACTTTTTCAGATTTTACATAAGCCTCTACAGCCTCGTAAATATTTTTATAAGGACTTTCTGTAGGCCAAGCTATGGTTGTAAGTATTTCATTGTCCACTTCACAGTCAAGATCTAATTTAATCACAATTGTTGTATACAATCAAATTCTTGCCTGAAGATAAATCCCCACCCAATGATTTGCGTTTTACAGCCCCAAACTTCTAGTGATCCCCATCAAACTTCAATATACATTGATTATAATACCGTTCGTTCTCTTCTCCGTTGTTGAATGTTGCAATAGATAAATAAATAAATCGAATTTGGATTTATCTATACAAAGCACACGTCTCCATATTTCCGCATTCAACCGTTTGTGGTCTGATTCCCGTTTCACCTATGAGTTTGGCTACCTATTCTCAACACCGATTTTCGAGCAGATACAAGTGTATTGAAACGACTCAGTGTTAATGATTATCTTACAGTTCTCGAGTTCACACTCACATCTGTATTTACGGCAAGGTTGTTGGCAAGATATATCTGACAAAGAACATACTTAACATCACTGTTGGAGAGTTTCGATTTTATATCTCGACCCCTTCTACTAATTCTAAGATTGCCATTTTCAAGTAAATTATTCAAAGTCTTGTATACAGCCTCTACTGGATAGTGGAGTCTTGCCAAACTTTTTCGCGTAAAATATTGTTGACCAGCCAAAACTTTGGTTTTCTTTGAAATTTACATGATTTGATATCATGAGGATTTTCATTTCCTGGAGACATGACTGGTTTAAACTATTGATGGAGGTATAAGAGTGCCTATACTTTTATAGGGTTTACACTGGGGTGCCATATTCTGACTTCTTGGACGACGAACAATCACAGTATAAGCTGTCAGCGTGTGACCACTCTCTAACACGGTTCCTTTTCACATAAGAAAGTGATGGAATTCTTGTAGTATTTTTCTTTTATATTCCTTGTTATGCACCGTTTCCATAGTTATTTTCAAAATTGTATATATATATATATATACTACTTAAAGTTATTAAACAGCACTTTCACGCTAGGTTAAAAGCTAGTTTACAGGCCAACTTTATTATGCCTCTGGTTGTTTATATCATCAGGAAGTCAAATAGTTTCAGTTTTAGGTGCACACGTGTACTTTTTTCATATATTTGTCACAAGCGTTCAAAACTAGTGACAAAAACTGGTTTGGCTAAATGAAAATAATATTGTAGCATCAGTAAAAGAATGGGAATTAAACTCAGTTAACTTTAATGTTAATGAAATATAACGATTCAAGATTTGAAATATTCTTGAAGGAATATGCATTTTTGCCTGTCTATCAACTGGTTAGTACGTGCTTAACAGCAGGCGGAAACGTGATAAAACAAGATAAATGGCAACAGAGACCAAATCTCTGAAACGACAGTTCAGAAGATGGTAGCAACGCTGACAAACTTATTATTCTTCAGAAATGTTGAAATAGGCAATAACAATAACCAAACACAGTGTGAAGAAAGACAGATAAGGGGCGACTAAAAATAACCAAATATAGTGTGAAGAAAGATAGATAAGGGGCGACTAAAATAAACAAATACAGTGTGAAGAAAGACAGATAAGGGGCGACTTAAAATAACCAAATACAGTGGGAAGAAAGACAGATAAGGGGCGACTACAAATAACCAAATACAGTGTGAAGAAAGACAGATAAGGGGCGACTAAAAATAACCAAACACAGTATGAAAAAAGACAGATAAGGGGCGACTACAAATAACCAAATACAGTGTGAAGAAGGACAGATAAGGGGCGACTTAAAATAACCAAATACAGTGGGAAGAAAGACAAATAAGGGGCAACTAAAAATAGCCAAATACAGTGTGAAGAAAGACAGATAAGGGGCGACTTAAAATAACCAAATACAGTGGGAAGAAAGACAAATAAGGGGCAACTAAAAATAGCCAAATACAGTGTGAAGAAAGACAAATAAGGGGCGACTAAAACTTTTATTGATCTGCAATGTGCTTTATTGGTGATTATTTGTTTAAGTCGCCATTTACTGACGATCACTTTTGGCTACCGTCCAGACGAAATGAAATGTCGTCTACATTTCCAGCGTTGTCGAAATAGCGACATATTTGATGATGAAGAAGTAGGGGCTAAAAAAGAATAAGTGGGTTGAATGACAAAACCAGTGAAGTACTTCAAATAATAGTCCAACATAGAGAGGAAAGATGCAGGAGATATGAAGATAAACTGAAACAAATAATGGCTAATTAACACATTATGGAATCCTTCTCAGGAAAACAACTAAAGTTTAATTCCTAAACAGTTTAATTTATGTGCCCTTGGAAGTTTTCTTAACAAAATACAAGAAAAATTACGTCATTTTTTATATCTCTCTATCAATCTAATCATCCCAATCCTTGTCCAGATCTGAGTTCACTATTTTGATCTAGAACAATCATTTGTCCTAAGGCTTTCAAAATGTTAGTGCAGTCACACAAATACTCATTAACTTGTCCGAATTTGGTAATGAAATACTAAGTTAACAGAACGTTAACAATAAGCTGCAAATTACTGGTCATGCGTCCTTCGTTTTAGAATATAAACTCATGTAATGAATATCATAGTTCTTTGAACTTGGACTCACTTGAGCTTGTTCCATTTTATTGAGTAGTCATTTTAAATGAAATTTACTTTTTAATAAATTCCGTATAAGTTCGCACAACTTAAGCCTACAATTATGGACCGTATCGTGTTTTAAATACATTTTTCTAAACTATTATCTGTGCATGAAATTGCTTGTATGTTCAGGACTTTGTTAGTTACAGGGCCCCTAGTAAACACACACATAAAAGATAAACGTACTATTAATATTGCAATTAATCCCACTAATTAATTATCAGTTCTTTAGAATAAGTGTAGTAACATCAAATTACTCAATATGATGTAATATGTTAAACCCCCAGTTGTGAACGGTGTATAAAATAAAGTCAGTAATTTGAGGTTTAATCTGTGTGATATTTTTAAATGCAAAAAAGACGTTATATCAGATTTTCAACAAGCTAAAAGAATATTGGACAGCTGTTCAGTCCAACCTGAGGATGATAAAAGAAAGAAAGGTGTAGTTAACTGAAATAAAATAAGAATCAATTGTAAAATAAGAGAAGGAAAATAAAAAGGTAAGCGTTATATAATCGTTATGAACAGGCTAAGGAGTTAACAAAAAAAAGGAATGCGATTCTAACCATACCTGTGTTTTAAAAACAACAACATATTTAACTGAAAAAACATCAGACATGCATTGCAGTTAGAATATTATACTGACAGAATAATCCAGCTTCCAAACACGTAATAAAAACAAAAATCCTGAGAAATTATGAGTGAACAGCGTAAAACAGTAATACAATTCAAGGTGCAGGACAAGACTGATTGACTATATGAAAATATGTAGAAATACTAATCACAATAAAATCTTTCCAACAACCCATCATATTGGTCCCACAGAAAGCGCGCTTCCTGGTGGCCCAGCTATGAGCTAAAAAAATTATAACGTTAATATCCAGGGTTCGATCCTTGTTGTGTACTCAACATAAAACAGATAAAGGTATCTGCGCATTCTCTAGTCTGTAAAAAAAACTGAGAACAGAGGGGAAAATGTAGATTGGTAGGATTGTGAGTAAACAGCGTAAAATAGTAATACAATTCAAGGTGCAGGACAAGATTGATTGACTACATGAAAAAATGTAGATTGGTAGGATTGTGAGTAAACAGCGTAAAATAGTAATACAATTCAAGGTGCAGGACAAGATTGATTGACTACATGAAAAATGTAGATTGGTAGGAACATATAAATTGAGCTGTTCAGGGAAGTTTAAAACTCAAAACATGGAACTTGGAAATCAAAGTTGTTGACTCATTTTACTGATATGTAAAAAAAGACGAAAAATATCATAAACTGAAGTTTTTTGTTGTTGTTGAGAAATAGACATTTCCTGGGATCCTAGTACACAAAGTACGCCAAACAAACTGCAGTGAGATAAACAGTCATTTTTCATTCTTACACTGCCCTTTTGATGGGTTTTCTGAAGTTATAACTTTTGTTTTTCATGATCCTATTTTCTGAGAAGCTTAAAAGTGACTTTTGAAAAGCCTACATTTCTATACAGAATAAAAACACCGAAGCGAACAAAAATTTAGTAATGCAGGAAATTCAGAACTAGTGAGATATATACATATTGTGCCTAAATATACTCATGCGTTCATGGTAGAGCTGTAAAAGTCTATCCAGGTTTCATTCGAAACTGTTGGAAAAATGTTTCAAAATCGATAAATAGTACATTTAGAACTATGCTTCCTTCTTTTAGTGCAATGTTAAGTCAATTTGAAAACAGGAAGTCCATACATACAAACGACCAACTGAACCTCATATTCGTTGTTCTTGTTTTTGACGGAACTGTTTAATTTAAAAACCTTGAAATAAGTAAAAACGGAGCATTATATTGATAAAAGCTCATTTCAAAAGTATCATGTATATGCGAGTTATTTTTGTTAAAACAGACCATTGTTAGTCGCAAAACGATTTTAAAAGTATATGGTATATGGCAGATATAGTGTAGTCGACGTATTATTAAATATTTTTCTTTGCTCTCACTCATAAATTCTTACAATAGATTCTAAACATAAAAAAAAGCAATATTGTAAACTAATTATGTCATATGCGTGATTCCCTAAATTTCAATCAAATTGCTACATTATATAAAGGAAATTTACAGGGCATATTCTTTTTAATTATAAATGGTATGCCAGATATTTGTTTAAACCAAAAATTACAAGATTTGACATATTAAAGGTACCAAATGTCTTATGGAGAGTCGTGTTAATCCAAATATTACAAGATTTGACATATTAAAGGTACCAAATGTCTTATGGAGAGTCGTGTTAATCCAAAGATCACAAGATTTGACATATTAAAGGTACCAAATGTCTTATGGAGAGTCGTGTTAATCCAAATATTACAAGATTTACATGTTAATCCAAATATTACAAGATTTGACATATTAAAGGTACCAAATGTCTTATGGAGAGTCGTGTTAATCCAAATATCACAAGATTTGACATATTAAAGGTACCAAATGTCTTATGGAGAGTCGTGTTAATCCAAATATTACAAGATTTGACATATTAAAGGTACCAAATGTCTTATAGAGAGTCGTGTTAATCCAAATATTGAAAGAATGTATATATTATAGTGCCAGATGTTTTATAGAAACCCGTGCAAAATTTGATATACTAAAGATATCAAATGTTTTATAGCGAGATTTATTAATAAACATTAGAAGGTTTTATAAATTAAAGGTTCAAAGCAACTTGGGTTTGAATGCTTTTGTGATAAATTTATTTTAACATTTTAATTAAAAACGAAATATTAAGATTGCGTTAGTTTACTTCATTATAGTTGTGATTGAGTAGATTTTAAAATTGTATTGTAATTTCATATTATATATTAAATATTTTATTAAACGTGTTGGGATTTACAAGTTTGATACATTCTTTAAAATATACATACAAATTCATCTAAAATATACTGCTATAAGTCAAAATCTCTGTTAGCCTTTTAGTAGGTATAAATATTATCGAAAATATACCTTATAAAAATTAGTTCTGAGATAGTTTGCAGAAAACTAAGTATATTTATGTCAGCCAAATTCTAAAATGGAAACTCGGCATCCTATAATGAAAGATGGTAGAAAGATAACCATGTTACTAGTTTATCTGAAAGCATAGTAAGGTTTTTTGTGTGTAAGGTAAACTGAGCGTTTTTATAAGTTTTTTTTATATAAAAAAGTAACGGATTACACAAATTCTGTTTGGGGAATTATTTCGCGTTGATAAATTGCAATCTGAGAGTTAAAAAAAATATTATTAGCGTTATAAGTTTTCATTGTTCTTGTTTTATTGGTTGCATACAGTTTATTCTATTTAATACTTGATCCTATTTTACGAATTACGAATTTTCGTCAAACTGGTTTCTGAATTTTTTAAATATGTGATATGAACACAACGTTTTAGGTATTTGTTCTAAAATTGTAAGCCCGGATCCAATTTAATCTATTTTCATGCTAATCGTCATAGCTTCAATAAACAAAAATTAAAAAAATTCAAGAATGTCATTTAATGATTCCTCTAAGTGTTAGCCTATAGTTACGTTCGCTTAATACCAGAACCCATGAACATAATTGAACATTCACTTCTCATAATAGGTTTTACTGACATAGCCTTCGAAGTCGACAAAAATACGCTGTTAAAAATCACCTGGTCAATAAAGTAATTCAAGGTATCTGATGGCATTATCTTCATAAGAAAACTTTCTAACACCATGCCTTTGTAAGATTACAATGTGTGGATGTTAAATTACCCAATATGCGATGAAGTAGAATAAGATTATTATAAACTTAGCGGAGATAACTGTTATAACTAAACCCATATAGCGCTATAAATAATTGTTGTAAAACCCGGGCGATTGACAAACACGCAACAGTAATGAATAGTAGTGTCACGTTCCCTAAAACTGTCGCCATAGTTACAAGTTTGATGGTGATTAATAAGTGAGACGTTTGCAGGTTTAACAATTGAAATATCGAGGAAAGACTGGGCACCACAGTATAAGAAGACTGACTAGGTGTGATGACGTCATAGTTTGAAGTTATTATTCCAGGATTCTTCCCACTAGAACAAATACAATCATTCCGGATTGCAATTTCTTATTCCACCATAAGCCATTCTGCTCCCTTCATTTTCTGACAGAAAAGCCTGCTCCAGTAGCTAGAAAGTTGGTTCCAAAGGTATAAAAGCTTTGTTGTTTTTCTGGTCTCACTCTTCGCTGCACTATTATCGAAGTTGTCAGCGGCACGTGCTCATACAACCACTTGTCGGCCACCTCTTGCCACGTATTAAATCGCTCCGCCTCTGATGAAAAGAACCATGAGACGACAGACAACCTTTCCATGACATTTCTTATTCCACACGCTCGTATGAATGATGCGAACCATTCTGATATCTCAGAAATTGTATGTATGTCGGTAAACTTCTTATTCCAGCTAAAGTTTGGATATTTGTTTGACGACAGACAACCTTTCCATGACATTTCTTATTCCACACGCTCGTATGAATGAGCGAACCATTCTGATATCTCAGAAAAAATGTATGTACGGTAAACTTCTAGGGTAAAATATTCCAGCTAAAGTTTAAGGATATTTGTTTGTAGTTAAGCACAAAACTACACAATGGGCTATCTGTGCTCTGCCCACCATGGGCATCGAAACCCGGTTTTGTGCGTTCTAAGTCCGCATACATACCGCTGTGCCATTGGAGGGCAAGTTTAAGGAACCCTAATAAACTCATTCACAATCAGCTTCTGTGACGAACAAACACTTATGGAATTCTGTTGTTGGCTAAACTGTGAAAGCAAAATTATTGTTCACACAAACCACATTAATAAGTTTTTTTTTAAATAAACATGGTAAACGCTGAAAATATTTAACTCTTTAATATTTCTCACACTTTATATTTACAATTGGATATATATAATGTTTCTTTAGAAAACGTTAAAACGTTAATCGGGAATACATATATACCTCATTGGTAGCAATATCAGTAACTGCCTTTTAATCTTACCAACAGTCTAAAGAAACTTAGAAAACAGTTTATTTCAGGTAACTACTGTGCTCAAGACAATTAAATTCTAATCACAGAGCTTAACGTATCTAAGTTGTTCATGAACCATAGCTAAGTCTCAGAGAAAACAAACATATGTTTTATTAATGTACAGAGCCATAGGACAAATTAAATCCAACCAACCAACTATAACAAGGTGTGAATTGGCTCAAAGTGTCTAAATGTGTTGTTAGCAGAATGTGGAACTGCTTCCAAATCAATCTTACGGTTATTCGGGCACATGAACAAGAGGATTCTGGCTCTCTCCAATCGTAAAAAGTACAGACATCGAGATTCAGTCAGGTGTTCGTAGCCGCAATAGATGCCGTGTCAGAGTGAGGAATGCTAGAAACAGACTTCAGGAGGCCGGCTTGTATGCCAGATGCCCAGTGGAATGTATTCAGGATATAGAGAAGCACAAACCATTTATAGATCAGTCTTATTTCACCCTGCAGCCGGATAATATTTTATACACATTTAAAGGGAATATGTAACCAGTTCCATAATATTTTCTTATAGCTACATAGCGCATATGGTAGTGGTGGAAGTATGGTGTGAACAAGACTAAGTCACTGGTATATGAACCAAATTTTACATCCTGCAAAATAAAACCATTAATACCACACATGATAGGGATCACACGCTATTACTCTTTGGGCATCATAGCTTGTGAAATTGAACTTAATAGAAAATAAGGCTCGCAGTAGCTCCACCATACTAAAATGATCGACACATTTCAATTGAAGAAGAAGAGATTGATCAAATGGAATGACCGCTGTACTTAGTCGACATGAATACCATAAACATTTTATTAAATACTCTTGGAATACTTTAGAAAACAACTATTTCAGAGGATTGATAGAGGGTCAAACTGATCTTGAAGAAGAAGAGATTGATCAAATGGAATGATCGCTGTACTTAGTCGACATGAATACCATAAACATTTTATTAAATACTCTTGGAATACTTTAGAAAACAACTATTTCAGAGGATTGATAGAGGGTCAAACTGATCTCAAGCATGTATGTATCAATCCCAGGTTGTCCTTTCTGTTAGTGGTGACCAAACTTCATACCAAAGTGAAATGTCATGAACTGTTAAGATGTAAAATCATCGCTATCAAACGTTTATTTACGAGTGCAGGCTGAGTGACCAACCATCTGTATTTCAGATCACATGACTATTCTTTAAACGCCTGAATGGCATAAAAAAATATGAGACTGGTTCATTGATATCATTTAATGGCAGTGGATTTGAATTATTTTGGCAAGAACATTACAATTCTTGATTTTATCAGTAGCAGTTTTAGCAAAATCCGTGAAAAAATTGTAATAGAAACTTCCCAAAACAATAAATTTTCCATACACTAAAGAGAAAATTATGCGAATACATGAATATCCAAAATGGGAAAGAGTTAGAATTTTCAATCTGAACAGCATCTTATGTGCATGGGCTAAATGGTCATGTCAGAAATGACAAGCGAAAAGACAAACAACTACCATCAATCAACAACCGCTGTCATAATGGTATCACTTTTATAAGGTTCCCTCGGCTGAAGTTCTTGAGCATGTCTCGAACCCCGAAACCCTTGAGCAGTAGCCTGTGACGAGTTTACTCTCATATATCTATTTTAATATCGATGTTTGTTTAAGTTAAATGTATATTTAGAAATGTACATAACTTATACTGTTAAGTCTGTATTGCGAAATTCTCGCCTATTAGAAAATTGTAGAAGATTCTCGAGTGTAAGCATCAACAATATATGTGAGTACGTAAACACTGGTGTATCATTTATATTGTTGCGTAAGCTGAAATTTCGAAAAGCTCTCCTCACGCCTATAAATATAACTAACGTGACACGCCAAAAGACAGTATATTATTGGTTTGTTATAGTTGGTGTGCTATAAACCTCGGAAGCTGTAAATGTCATTATTGTAACGCTTATTAATCGGGAACTTCAGATATTTGATCAGGAACGTTTATAGATTTCGAATATTACAAACTATTTAACTTCAGCGGATTCACACCGGACATTAGTATTTTACGAAAACATTACATAACTTCATCGGTGGACAACTCAGCGTGTGGCTGGCGAAGAACGAAGAACACAGAGCTAGCAAGCTCCCTGTCAAGTGAATTGTATTTATATTTATTCAAAATTAATTCGCTCATCGTGAACCCTCAATAAGATGTCGAGGAAGTTCCAGACCAGATAGAGGACTAAATATAATTTGCAAGTTTGTAAACCTTTTGTACATAGATCATTATTCATAATAACTGTTATTGTAAATTGTGTTATTGTTTGTATATTGAAATATATTTGTATCAAAATAAACTGTTTGTATCAATCTTGTTGTCAAGTATCATAAATTGGATACATGTCGACATTTATTTAATTCCTAAATCTAAAGTATCATTTAACTCAGTTTCAGGCTATTCGAAACTATAATAAGTTACGCAATAAATTGGAGGCTAGTCCGAGATAAATTGTAATACATAACAAGCCATACACAATAACCACTGGGTATTAATTGCGTTATAGAATATATTAAGTAGTTGATATTTTCACTTGAATGGCAACTTATGCGACGCATAAGCTAAATGGAGAGGTCAGAGACCTCATTGTTTAGATATAGCCATCCCTAATCTATAAATGTTCAAAAGGAGAGCAATTATTGAGTAATGCCCACCATCTACACAGCTACTCTTAATCGAATAGCGGGCTTGGGGCCACAGTTATAGTGTTTGTTGTTAAGTGCAAAGTTACACAATAGATTATCTGTGCTGTGCTCATTACAGGTATCGAAACCCGGTTTTTAGCATTATAAGCCATAGGCTTACCGCTGAGCCACTGTTATGACGCATAGTTATGACTCCTCCACAAGAGAAGGAGCGGATCGTGTTCTGAGGCATATCGCGGCTCGGATCTTGGACTTTCCGAACTATAACTTGGCATTCTAAAAAAAGAAACATTTTTTTAAACAAAATGTTTAATAACATTACCAAGAGTTTGAAAAGAGATAACCTGTGATATCCTTTTTAATTTTAATAACATTAAGTCATACATACATAAGTAGACGCCTAACTCGTAATTGTAGTTACTGAATTCAACCATTTTATGTCTACTCAAGTTTCGTGGGAAAAAGCAACAGTTACAAAACATTGATATCATTAAACCCAGCAGCAAGGTAACTTATGATATTAAAAAACAAAAATAAAGCTGAAAATTTGGAATTGTCGGAAGACACAGAAGCAGCAATTGAATATTAATAGCTTGGCGAAAAAAAAAAGTTTAAACAACTTTTAATTGTGCGTGCAAGGTTCATGTTTTAAAATTGTAGCATAAATTTTCTTACTTATGAAAGAAATTCACTTTGGAGACTTTAAAAAAATTATTCATTTAAAACATGAAAAGATGCGCTAAACTAAGTCATTCAGAAGCAAAATTCTATTTCACAAAATATCCAACATTTTTTTTTCTAGCGATCAGACTTTAAAAAATATGCTGTTTTTGTCCAATTCACTGGACTGTATAGGCAATTCAATCACAATTCAGCTAGCAGAAAACATGAATTTCCGAAGAAAAATAGGAAAAAGTAATTTTTTAATGTCTTATTCTAATAACACAAAAACGACCTTGGATGAATTATTGGGATTAGGTTTCACAATGTGTGATTATAAATTGTAAAATGGTGAGTTACTGGGATTTGGTTTCACAATGTATGATTTTTAAATTGTTCAACTGGAAAGTTATTGGGATTTAGTTTCACGATGTGTGACTATAAATTGTAAGGAGGGTAAACTAATGGAGTGTGGTTTCATAACGTGTCATTCTGTATTGTAAAATGGTAAGTTATTGGTATTTGGTTTCCCAATATTTAATTCTAAACAGCACAGTAGATAAGCTTTTGGGATTTGGCTTCACAATCTTGAATTTTATGATGGGTGAACTACTGGGGCTCGGTTTCACAATGCTTAATTTTAAATTGTACAGTGAATGAGTTATTGAGATAGGTTTTGCAGTGTTTAAATATGAACTGTATAGTGGATGAATTACTTGGATTTAGTTTGTCGTTTTGAGGCGGGAACGTTTACTTTTCGTTAGCTGATGCGATAAAACGAAATATATGACTCATTAATCGACACACCTACAAGTTGGCCTTAATTACACGTATTTGCTAGTTACAACTTTTACATATAAAGTTTAATAACATATACTTTAAAAAGATATATTGTTTTTATAATATATTCACCAAACATTACTTGATACATGCATTCACAAATGAATATATCACAGATTATTTGTTCCTAAAACAATAATTTATACGCAGAATATGGATGAAAATTATTATGTAGTTTGAACTCAGTTTAGTTCAGAAGAAAACCTTTTGATTGTGACCACAAATAATTTCGAATTTTTTTCTTTCATAAATAACTCCATTTTGGTCTTTCTATTCTCGCCTGAATCATATTGATTTTGGTATTTTCCCTGTAAATTGACGTTTACTTCTTGATCTTCCATTTTAGATCAACTAACTCATACAATATTTCCATCTTCTCTTTATTCTTTACTGTATCTTCTCTATGATCTAAATGCACAGTCTGCTCGTAAGCATGAAGGTTTTCCGTTGCCCTTAAAATCAATAACTGCATGACAAGCATCAATTTGTCTCTTTAAAAAACCCAAAAGAAACGTGAATTTATCAAAAGCTTGTAGTAGTCACATCAACAGAGTTATTTAGTCACGATCTTGGTTAAGTATAAAACGGGTATAGGGAAGTTAAAAAATATGTTGGTCTCATTAACTGCATTCATTGAATTTGGCCACAGTATCTTAAGTACTTGCGTTTGTTCGTGTGTATATATACACATATCTATGATCCATCTATGATCTCAAATAATATTGAAAGACGAATAAGTGTCTAATGATGTAGAATTACCACAACAAAAAAATCACGGCTTTTGCTTTACGAACTTCATAAAACAAAGTCAATAAGAAGGTCTGTGGCTTTTCTTTAATACGGAAGTTGGATTATGCGTTATTAATTACATGCATTCGTTATTCAAATTCATAAGCTAAATATAATGTAAATACATTATTATGATAACAAATACTTTTAGTTCATCCCTGAAGAAGAAAGATCTATCTTCCAAAAGCTACACAAAGGGTTATATTCGCATAGCCGTCTGTTATTTTGAAATGATAGATTGCAGGGAAGGCAGATAGTCAAAAGTACTTACCGCCAACTCTTGAGGTACTCTTATTCGACTGAATAGTGGGATTTGAGTACCACTCTTATGTTGAAGCCACAGCTCGAACGTTTGGAGCGGGTTTTTTTCTGCCAAGACTTGAACTGTGAATCTTCGGATTCATAGTTGCGCAATTTATTCAAGCGCATATTGAAAAGGTTACGCAATTTGCAAATACACTGTGCAATAAATGACCAAGAAATCGCTTTATTAGAAATTCTAGGCATGACTTCATAGTGTTAAAAAAAAGTGTTTAAAATCGTAAACGCTATAAAATATAGAAAATACTATAATTTTGATGTCATTTTCTGGAAGAATAGAAAAATAGAAATTTCTTCTAACTTAAGTATTTCGTAGACGTTCAAGCTTAAAATGTAAAATTTATGCATATTACAGTCACAAAAGCTAACTGTTCATTTGATAGCAATCATATTTTGATTTATTGTTTCTTGGTGAAACAATGATAGAACTTCAAGCAGTAATATAATTTCTGTGTTTTTTTACAATGGAAATCTTAAACAAGTTAGAGAAATATTAGTATATAAATTTCAAAGTATTTATATACACATATACACTGAGTGGTCACAAGTAAATAGACACCTTATTTTTTCGTCATTTAACTGATTTATGCTAACTAATTTGTGTTCACAGAGCACTATATAAATGAAAATGGTCCGCACACTAATTATCTTGTGTTACAACATGCCTAGAACTGAAGGTTCTCTCGAATTGTCAGATTTTCTTACAGGAAGGATAGTTGGTCAAGCAGATGGTGGAATAAGTCAGCGGCAAATTTCGCAGAATTTGGGAATCGCGCTTTCGACAGTCACCAGAATCATCGTGCAGTTCAGGAAACACGGCAAGGAAACAACTGAGCAGCGTCCGGGTCGTCCTGGTCCATCGGAGAGAACAAAAAGGGCTGCCAAGAGGAGCATCGAAATGGATCCCAGATTAACGACTGCAAAA
>NW_013666148.1:132729-138567 GCF_000517525.1 Limulus polyphemus
GTCTATTTACTTGTGACCACGCTGTGTATATTCTCCTTCTCCCCCTCTCTCTTCTAGAATGAGTAAAACTTTTAATTAATGTAAACCCTATCATTTAAGCGCCCAAATTTGATACTCCATATTTGCGTAGTATACACACATTGTTAAACGTTTTACTGCACGTTAGCCGTTAAAGCCGTAACTTCTCATTAATTTTGTTAAATGAGCTAGATCACTATATTCCTCAACATTCGTAATTAACTGCATATGGAATGCACAGTCTGCTACGTCTTGTTATAAAATCTATCCTTCACCCAAGAACAATTCAGATGTATCAATGAATATCTTAAGTATGAGTCTTGGACAACCGCCGGTGGACAACTGCCAGTCAAAAGATCTGAGTAATCCAGATCTTTTGGCCTGGATTACTCAGATCCAAAAATATATATATAATAACATATTCGTAAGTTGTAGAACTCATTTGTAATATTGTTTACTATTTTCTTTGATCAAAGCTAGTTTGGTGCCCATGACCTATCTAGTCAAAAGTTAACCATAAAAAGGCGGCAGTTGTCCACCGGCAATTATCCACTGGCAGTTGTCCTGCTCCCCTTAAGTATGAAGACCTGAAATCAATTTAAATAAGTGAATATCAGATGAAATCCGTCTACCAGAATTGTAGTTCAACTGCATATAATAGTGTAAATAAAACTATGTCATATCATTAATGCCTTTAAGGTGATAAAATATCATAACTTACCGATGGCACAATGTTTGATGGTAACTTAGTTTCCAATTCTTGAATAACTGTGGATGTGTGCCCGAATACGCTTCTTTTGATAACAACCTTCCAGGAAATCTCCAAACAACAGACTTTCTTCATGGCCAATCCTCTGAAACAATTCCACAAATTACCTCTATGACCTTTAACCAACACAGTTTCTCTGTACCAAATTTGACTGACATCCAGTTAAACGCTGTCACTAATAAGAATCTTCAATCCACAGATAATAGCCTATCATCAAAAAAACATCATGATGTTGGTCTTTCAGAAATGTTCACTCATGGTAATCATACAGACTTAAAAACGAACATTTCTTTTGTTTCTTAAAGAATTAACAATTCCCAGATCAGCAGATCTTGAATGAGACAGAGAATTCCACAAACCCTGCTTATGATCTACAGGTGAAGATAACACGTGTTGTTCAGTTAAATTATTCGAGTTAGAGTTGTTTAAAGCTGTGGCAGTGGTGGTGTGTGTACTTGGCTCTTGGCCAAATGGTTGTTTTATTGGCTTTTCAACCAGAAAAGCGGTGATAGTAGAGATACTTAGCTCTTGGTCAGCTGGCTGTTTCATCGGGTGGTCAACCGGTAAAGCAATAGTGGTGGATAAACTCAACTCCTGGCCAGCTGGCTGACACTCGGAGATTCTTTTCTGTCTTTGATAAAATGACATAACAGCTCTTTTCTGTATAGCTTTAAGCTCTGGGTCAGAAACACGATGTTTCTTTTCTGGATCAAGATATATTATTCTATGTCCACGATCATCGGGTTCTGAAAAAGAACTACGAACACTGTGATTCGGTGACTCAAAATTTGTTCCTGCTTCTGTCTGGTCAACAATACGAAACTGTTCTGTGTTCTCATGAGAAACAGTTGTTTTGGACGCACCACTGTGCGATACGTCAGTTACAAGATGCTTTGTTTCTTTACACTTTCTGTTTTGTTGTTGCACTGGTGGTTGTATTTCTGAAAAAACAGATAAAGACGATGAGGAAATCGGAGATTTGTTAGGATTCCTTTCCTCTATCTGTTGCTGAAGCATCTTGATTCGTTGTGCCACACTAATTCCCGAAATATCATAATTGTTCAGATTCTTTTCTTTGGAAGAAGAGATACGAACATATTTAGAAGTTCCATCGGTAGATTGCCTTGAGCCTGATGCGTAATAAAGAACACTTTCAGAATCATGTCTTTCAGCAGGTTGAACTTTGGAACTATGAGCGATATTTTCTTGTTGCAGCTCTTGTTTTGAGATCAACTGGTCTCGCTTGATCCTTTCCAAATGATTAGTGGATGTGCTTCCGTCACAGAAAGATTGTGGAGAAAGATGTCCACTGTCAGGCATTGTTGACAGACCACTATCAAACAGTGACGAGCGATTTGACATTTGGGCACTAAAGTTGCTTAGGTCACTATATGACCCATGCAATTTTAAAGTATCTTGACTACTTTCACTGCCACTGTCTACACTTCCAACAAGCGTCTCTGCTTCACTAGATGTTTCCAGAATATCACTTCCAGGTGGTGGTGGCCAGGTGTTGCTAAACGCTTGGCACTCCAATCGAAGCCTATCTAAAAAGGGTGTATCGTTTTCAAAAGGTTGTGGCAGATTTAGGGCATACAACTCATTCCATTTGTCCAAACTACTAGACGATGTTAAGTGACATTCATAAGCAGAAGACTCAGAAGCAGAATATTCAATATAACCTTTTACAATGTCATCATATTTATTCCAGTAAGGTTCTGAGTTGTGTAAAGAAGCTGGTTTATCTTGTGCTTCATTGATTGGTATATCACGTTCAGGCGGGAAGACACATTGTATGGTTTGTCACCATAACATATAGGGATATGTGGTGGACAATTTTGGAAATCTTTAAAATCATCTGGAATGTTTCTGCTTAACTCTTCTTTTAGGGGCAAACCAGTAGCTGCGGTTGGCTCACAATACATCATTCTATTATTCAACGGGATTCGAATATCACAGTGTTCAGTGTTTGCAGTGTGTTTTGAACTGTGGCTTCCTATTTTCTTCTCTTGAACTGGTTGAAGTTGATTTGTTGAAATTTTAAAAGCTTTCTTAGGTCTAGTATATACTGCTCGAACCTTCGGATAATCTGTCTTATCAGTCCAAGAATGGGATCGGTAAGAAGCCATTGTAACAGGTGATGAAGAAGTAGATGATTCAAAACCACCAGAAGCCTCAGGCCAAGATGGAAATTTTTCATGAGCGAGTTTTGTCTTTTGACATGCCATATTAGATTTTCTACGAGCAGGTGAAGGAGGGGGTGGAGAACTTTTCTTATTCGTTTCTTGATTACTCACCATCGCTTTGGAAGGTAAATTAAGTGAAAATGACTGAGTTATAGGGTTTTCTTCGTTTATTACCACTCGTTGTTTGCTAGAGTCATGGGTTTGAATAGCCAAATTTTCTTCAGAAAAATATCGTTGGTTTTTGGCACTAAATCTAGAATATTTATTTTCTCCACGTTTACCACTATCAATACCTTGACAACACCCAGTTACGTCAAGTGATTGTGTTTGCCTTGAAGATTGGGCAGTAAAAGATAAGCCTTTGGCACTTTCGTTTTCCCCCCAGTATGACTTCCCTTGAACTAGAGGGGCAAAGTCTAAACCACTTTTAGAAGCAAGGGTTTCATAGACAGACCCCTTCTTGAACCGCCTTGTCACCATACTTAAGTTTTCATTCAAAACTGGAGTAGAGAAGAAATTGTTTACAGAAGAGATGTTAGAATGCGAATTCAGTCGAAGTCGATTACATGAATCGTTTGGAATAAGTTGAGAAAATCGGCTTGGAGTACAATCAGAGCCCAGGAAAGAAAGGTCAAGGTTACCTTGACTGCTAAACCAATTTTCGAAAGTCTCGGAACTAGGATAGCCGTTAATGAGTCGATTTTTGGATTGTTTATATTTTTTGTGGCCAGAGTTTAGTCGCAGATGACTGTTTGGTGTGTGACACGATTGGTGCTGTTCTGTGAGATCTTTATTTTTTTCAAAAGATGTTTCTTGGGAATTACTTTGATTTCGATGGAGGATTCTAGGCCCTTCAGGGAGATCACTGAAAAGAAACAATTAGCAAAATTACTCTTGGATATCAAAATTTAACTACTTCAGCGCCTGTAGTATCATATGACAGCTAATTAAATACAGTACAGTAATAGCGTAAACTGTAAAAAAGACTAAACACACTACAGCCGACTCAGAAAAGAAACAAAAGCAAAACAGTAATGGGAGAGGAAGTGATGTAGCCATATGTTCAGGCTCTATTCCAATCAATCTCATATGTAACTTTTTTGTGAATTTACTATTCAGTTAACAGACATACAGATTTGATAAAAACACACACACAATGATATGAATATATTATAAATTACGAAGAAGAAGAATATCGACAAGCAAAATTACAGCTTAACATAGTGTCAATAATAGGGAATCACTAAAAAAATTAGAAATAACTAAATGATACAGTCAGTACCTCCTGACATTTATAGTTGCTAAAAGAAAAGAAGGCTTGATGTTGTTATCTATACTTCATATCAGACGATAAACAATCCCCACTTTGGAAAGCAGTTATTAAATATTAACTCAGACAAAGGACATCTACTTAAGCCTATAACCACATTTTACGATAAGACATACATAAAAAAAAACAATAAGATAGCTTCTGAAATGTTCATTGAAAGACAAATGATCGCCTATTTAGACCCGAAGAAGTGTTAGGGCAAGATTATTTTTTATGTAATCTTCTTAACGCTTGCTAATATTAGGGTATACCACCTTCAACAAAACGAATGGTGGCACAACACGACAGCAGTGACGCCCAGAACAGAGAAATATTCTGACTGTCACTGATATTGCTTTATGAGAAGATTTATGCCTTCTAAAACAAGAACTCTTACAGTGGTCCGGTAATGGATGTTTGTTTCTGCTGTGTGGAAAACTAAAACTTGATTTTTTTAAATCTTTATAGCTTATATTCGAACTTAATACCAATCCAGGAAGTTACTGGATATGTGTTTATTTGTATGTCAAATTAAAGGTTGGTTTTATTTATTTTTAATTCTTACAAAAGGCGGTCTTAACACTTTATATCCATTTAGTTAAAGTAAGTATACTCTTTTATATTATGTTATTAGTTTAAGGATTTGTGATTATATGTTATCTTGTATTATTCATTAGCATTTGTGCAAAAAAGAAAGAAAAAACTATTTCAGTTCATCTACATAGACACTTATTTAAACAAATATACTGAACTACTGTTGATTTAGTAGATATTTCTGGCAGCAATTTCATTGGGCTACAGAAGAAAGTAGTTTCACACGCAATAAGAAAAATTACTTTAAACTTCCACCCAATTAATCTGAAGTTTAATATGTGTTTTATGTTGCTTGACACCACGCTGGTGGCCCTTTTGGATGGAAGATATAGTTGATATCTGTCAATGTTTAATACATATGCCAGAAACAAATGCCAGAACCTTAAATTATGTCAATAACATTATATTTCCTGTACGCCGAGGGAGGGGGGGGGGTTGAAATTTATTGTCTAAGGAAATTAAAAATAAAGCAATAGACTACTGGCATGCTATACACAAAAATATTGTTCACAAATACAGCAAGCATACTTTCTTTTAAAAACCTACAGATCCTATGTCGTGAATGGTCAACAATAAACACTTCTAGCGCCCCTACTGAGGCCATGTGTAACCAACACGGTTTCTATAAGCGGTGTTAAAAGCAGTTATGACAAATTTCGTATTCACACCTAAAAATAAGAGCTCACTCATGCTGCACTCTAAATAATGTTATTAAAAAAATGTAAATATCTGTGCGTATAATTGGTTCTAGTTTTGAAAGTGTTTTAATGTCATTTGTGATTCTTCACGAATAAATTAAAAACAAATAAAATATGTAAAATATTCGAACTTTATGAGAGTAAATTCAGTTAAAATGTTGTCTTTCTCAATACTTTCACATTAAAACCACACAAATTGTATCCCCTGCTTATCTAACTTGATGTGTATGAACAATATGTGAGTAACTGATGGTATTGGTAATG
>NW_013666148.1:139386-142632 GCF_000517525.1 Limulus polyphemus
GTAATGTAAAGTGAAGTGTCACCCAGAAATGCAATGGATCTGTCGAAGAGTCATGTTGTATCCCCTGCTTATCTAACTTGATGTGTATGAACAATATGTGAGTAACTGATGGTATTGGTAATGTAAAGTGAAGTGTCACCCAGGAATGCAATGGATCTGTCGAAGAGTCATGTTGTATCCCCTGCTTATCTAACTTGATGTGTATGAACAATATGTGAGTAACTGATGGTATTGGTAATGTAAGGGGAAGTGTCACCCAGGAATTTTATCCCAAGTATTATTGATGTGATATATCGATCCACATCGGCTTTTTAAACGCATTTTCATGAGCTATTTATACGCCAAATTGCTCGTGGGTCCATGACTGTTTGTTACAAGTTTCCTAATAACATATGAGTCACACACACAAAGGACACAAAAACATCATCATTTGTATAATTCATTCTATTAGTTGAGGTTGTTGGTGTTCTTTAAGTATCTTGCATAGAAAATGAATAATTTCAACAAATTATTTTTTTTTCAATTATTTACAGCGTGTGTTATAATAGGTAAACATATAAAATTATCCAATATATGAATTCACCGGTAGCGAACTGTATAAAAAGGTTAAGGTAAAGTTTTAATGAACATGCTTCAAAGTAACGAATACAACTACTAACGTATGGGTTCCCAAAGAAAACTGACAAGAAAGAACAGTGAAGTCCTAGTAAGTGTCACAGTATCTTGATCTTTACTAGTTTGAGGTGGGTATTTCCTTTATTCGACGTTATAGATAAGAGTATTTAACTACAATTCTGAAATATTGGTATGTGTTCAATCTTAAAAACTCAATTTTTTTAAAAAAAAAGCAACGATTATTTTATACACAATTCTATTAAAATGAGATTGGTTCCAATCTCCAAATTACTAAAATACAATAACTTACTATACAGGATAAAAATTGGTAAAAAAACCCCGATGAAACTGGAAAACAATCTCATACACACATAGATTGGAGACTGGAAACAATCTCATTTTTATAGAATTGTTTATAAAATAATCGTTTTTTGTTTAATTTTGAGTTTTAAAATTGAACACTGCACACATGCCAAAATGTTTCTTGAAAAAATTAGCATGTGTTGTTTTAGCAAACATATACGTAAGTTTAATATCGGTATGGTTGTCTCAACTGATAGCCATAGTAAACTGTATACACCATTATAGTCATCTTTGCAAATAAAAAGGTTTTCATTACATAAATAAGGTAATGTATGCAATTTCAATAAGTGCACCGAAAATATCTAAAGAATTCAAACCAACACCCTAAAAGGTTTCGAACTCACATTGTGCTTGGCGATTAGATACTCTAGTCAACAACACTACCAACTACAAAATTCTTCTTATCAGGGTTTAGAATCAAACCACGGCTGTTTGAACCAAATGCTATAACTGCATAGAAGAAAGTCATCAGTGATATCAAAGACTTCTTTAGAAAATTAGGTTTTGTTTCTGAATATGCATGATGATAAACAGATAACAACCCTGGATATTTACCAGGAAACAGATGTTTACGTGGTATAGATGAAAATGTCTAGTTAGTAGGAATTGACAAATATCGTAACTTTTTCTTTTCTATTTAAAAACTACCCAAGTTTAATGGAGAACTTAAGCAGCTAGATCTTTAATTACTTTTGAAAGCAATAAGAATCGAGTACGTAATAATAAAACGATTTTATATTTGCAAACCAGTAAATCACGTGACAAACACAGCCGTTATAAAGTCGCGGTGAAACGGAATGTATCAGAACTACAATTTGACATTGTTTGATGCTTCTTATAACTTTCTGTGAGATCTGACAGTTGAAACTGGCGCTGAGAAACTATATAGTCCTTGTAAACTAGATGGTTTATGGAAAGCATAAAGAATGTGTTCTTTTTTTATTGAATCCCGCTCAAAGCTACACGAGAGCTATCTGCTCTAGCTGTTCCTAATTTTGAAGTGATAAACAAAAGGAAAAGCAGCTAGTCAACATCACTCGCCGTCAACTCTTTGGCTACTCTGTTATCAACGAATAGTTGGATTGACCATCAAATTATATCACCTCTACGGCCGAAAGGGCGAGCATGCTCGATGACGGGATTCGAACCCGCAGATTATAACTCGAGCTCCCTAACCACCAGGCCATAGCATAAAGGGAGTAGTGGTGTGTTTTTGACAAAACAGCTTTACAATGGAGCTTTCAGGCCATAGCATAAAGGGAGTAGTGGTGTGTTTTTGACAAAACAGCTTTACAATGGAGCTTTCAGGCCATAGCATAAAGGGAGTAGTGGTGTGTTTTTGACAAAACAGCTTTACAATGGAACTTTTTGCAATGGAAACTACACATCAGGACCATTGTCAAAATGTACGGCCGTTAGATAGAGCAGGGATCTTTAACTGTCGACCTACAGACCATATCCGGTCCGCAAGGGACAAACAAATGAACCGCCAACAGTGAGCAAAATATTATACAAAAATAATGAAAATGAATATGGGGGCAAACGGTAATATCGTAAATCAAATTGTAATTAAAAATCATTAAACGGTGATTACATAGACACACATGGCCAATACAACAAACATTTAACGGTTTTAAAATGTAGAGTAATTTTATTTTCAAAATACTCTACATGTGGCGTGCGCTGTAAAACCGATGCTAAAAATGTTTGTAATGATACTCCGTTAAACATTACAGTTATGTTATTAAAGTATTATTAATATGGTGAAATTTGGTCAACATACTAACATTATTTTTATTTAATATTTTGCTTTAAAATGTGCAGAGTAAAATACTTCTAATGTTTTACAATCCGGCCCACGTGAAAAGAACATTGAGATAGAACGTGACCAGATGTCCATGGCGACATGGACCGTAACGACGCGGCGAGGTACCAGATTGTTTAAATATAACATACTAAACCTGTGTATAAACTTTCTAGAATACAACAAATCACTCAGTAGTTTATACACCATTATAACCAACTGAAACTCTAGAGTCGCTTCACGTTCTGTAAGTGGTGACAATCAAGCCTTGTAATTTTGTATGACGTTCCTTTCCTTGAATGTGGCGATAATTGCTAAAAATGATGATATTGATAAACACGATTATGAAGAAAAAAAAGACACAAAACAAGAGAGAGAAAAAATGGAACATCGAGGTTCTTTTTATAAAGTTTGTTTGTTTGTTATGAATTTCGCGCAAAGCTACACGAGGGCTATCTGCGCTA
>NW_013666148.1:142867-147222 GCF_000517525.1 Limulus polyphemus
GTCCCTAATTTAGCAGTGTAAGACTAGAGGGAAGGCAGCTTGTCATCACCACCCACGGCTGAAAGGGCGAGCATGTTTGGTGTAACGGCTTTTTTATAGAGAAACATATATGAAACTGTAAATTTGTCATTACTTTTAAATTAACTATACATAATATTTTGCCAAACGCGCATGTTTGGAACCACGTCAAACATCCTCGGCTAATGGATGTAAATCATATCCGAGTGAAACGCTTGAATGTCTTTCAATACATCTATATTGAAAAAGTGAATTGAGACTGAAAACATGCTGTTGTTAATATAAATAATTTATCATCTATTCCACGTTGCGATTGTAATTGGTATTTTTCAGTTAGTATCTTTCTTCAACAACAAACAAAGCTTGTCAAGAGAAACCTTTAAATTGCATCTTTACCACTATCCTTACACAAACGCAGGTGTCTAGGAATTCATATCGATCTTTCACTAGTTAAAACTTCGATCAAAACGTCATCTTACCTAAACACAGACCACGAACTGAGGGAAGAAAATCTTATAAGGGTAAAGTTAACAACTTCTTTCCTGTTTTCAGAGGAGGAGTCTGGCGTTGAATAATATTATTACCCAACCTCAACTTTCCTATGGATTACTGCAGTACCAACTCCTTTACAAGATTTCATCGTTCCACAATGTTAACGACACAGAGAAGATAGAGAATTTTTCCTTACGTATAATCCACGTAGAAACTGTAAATTGGTAATGAGATTCCACAGGAAGAAAGCTTCGTATATATTTCCAAACCTAGGCCATCACCATATACGACTATGGATTTTTTTAAAGATCCACTGGGATTAAATTCACCTTACAGTTTTCTCTACGAGAAGAATTGTCGCATACGTTTTTTAAGGCTTCAATAGAGCGACACTAATATTTGAGAGGACATTTATACACATAGGTATTTGATTCACGTCCACACCAGTATCCATGTCGCTCCAAAACCAGTGTTAACCATGAAAGCATGAAACAATATAGACTTGTATAATGCTTTGTACTTCTGGGAATTCAGTGTTTTTGTTTATATCTTAGATTCGAGAACATAACACCGCAGCACAATGGCGAAAATGTAAAGTTCAGTCACAGTTTTAATATTTAAGTTGCTTTAATGACTTTTAAATAAAAGCATAGCAAATGACCAAGTCCACAAGAATATCTTGGAAGGAGGATTAGGAGGCATTAGCTGGTTGACGAAAGAGCTGTGGGATGAATGGATGATGGTAGACAAATAAAGGATTCTCATTTTCTAGTATGAAGACTTTTGAAATATCAAGCCCAAAAAAACAACAGAAGCATTGGGCGATCTATACACCCAAGTTATGGAGGTTAAAGGCATTGCAATGTAATGTGTACTTATATAGACCGTCTTCTGGAAAGCTATGCTTTACTTTATTACTGCCGTGATAGATCATACACTTTGCACTTATATAGACCGTCTTCTGGTAAGCTATGCTTTACTTTATTATTGCCGTGATAGATCATACACTTTGTACTTATATAGACCGTCTTCTGGTAAGCTATGCTTCACTTTATTATTGCCGTGATAGATCATACACTTTGTACTTATATAGACCGTCTTCTGGAAAGCTATGCTTTACTTTATTACTGCCGTGATAGATCATACACTTTGTACTTATATAGACCGTCTTCTGGAAAGCTATGCTTCACTTTATTACTGCCGTGATAGATCATACACTTTGTACTTATATAGACCGTCTTCTGGAAAGCTATGCTTCACTTTATTACTGCCGTGATAGATCATACACTTCGACATAACGTGCGATGATTATTTAGGTTTATATCCATTACTAACTGTTTGTGCTTTCACGCACTCCTGCTTTCTCTAGGAGCATAGACTATGAGGTGGCAATTATATATGTGTTTACGTAATATGAACGTGCCACAACGTGATGTGATTAGCATGAAGAGGGGGTAGATTTTGAAGCATAATATTCAAATGATATTAGTAAGGATGAGCTAATATATACATGATCATGATGTTGAGAGTTCACAGAAAAAATGAAGTGTCAATCCATTCTTTTCATATTATAACTTATCAGAACATGAGAAATGGGTTCAGAAATCCATATTTTGTTGTTAAAACTAAAGCTGTACAATGGGCTATCCGCGCTGTGCACACCCACAGACATATTTTAGCGTTCGTTACAAGCCTTCAAGGCGTGTAATTGTTGAATGAAGCACCAAACTCAAAAGCAGAAGCAAAGTTTTTGAAATCTTGGAAGAAAAACAGTCAGGCATGAAGTTAGGCTAAAAAAGGTATTTGATAAACAGAGAGAAGTAGGTATCAGTTATAAAATATCGTGTTCAATGGTTTGTATAAATAAAGAAAACAAAGAATGACACTTACAACGGTTTGAATTTGAAATCAATATTTCAAGCAAGCTTCGTCTAGCAGATTACACCTTCCAATCTATTGCACATATTCATCACCTCGATCTACCTAAATTCACTTCCAAGTTTCGAGATTTCATAGCACTGAAAACATTCCGCACTTTCAGCTTAGAACGCTTTATAAAACTTAAAAGTAACAGTCAAGCTCTCGTTCGATTCAAAGAGCCAGACGACACTTTTGTGGTGATGAGTGCTGCTGATTGGCTACCTTCCCTCTAGTCAGTAGTTCAACATTAGGTGCACTATGATTGAACCCTAGGGGTCTCTGACCTGGCCATTTAGGTCTTGGCTCGAATTGTTCATCAAAATGGTATGTTAAATATCTCCTGAATAAGTCATCAGAACTTTACAATACTATACAGTGTTTCCCTTTATAATAATATATATTTAATGACTGAGTCACAAGTTCTGGGGATGTCTGTAAATATCATAGCAAAACAAAGTTTGAATTTCTTGTTCTTCTTTCATCTGCTTCATTTTTTTAGTACATGATAACTCAAAAACCAAAACAATGACGTCAACCAATTTCACTGAGGTTACATAGTTACAAACGGAGTATCCGCTTTTATAAGTATCATTAATAACTGGTACAATTAAGTCCCCAGTGCCACAACGGCATGTCTGCGGACTTATACTGCTAGAATCCGGGTTTCGATGCTCGTGATGAGCAGAACACATATAGCCCATTGTGTAGCTTTGTGCTTAATTACAAATAGCTAAATAAAGTAGCAAGTTAAAAATATCATAATTCTAGTGTAAACGATGCTATCATTACCCCTTGAAGTTAGCTTTCTTACAGAATTTTGGTGTTCCTTTAGAAAGCTTAAGCACAGGGTGAAACAGGAATTACAAGCAAATAATAGATAAACAATAAATATTACAGTTGGAACCTCACTGTATTTAGAACTTGGTTATAAATACAACCTTCCTATATCTATTGAAACACTGCATTAAAATACAAGCAAACAAGTAAAGAAAAAACTTTTCAAAAAAGGAAGTAAACTTAGGGATGGCTAATATCAATCCTTCAAAAACAATGCAAACAAGATAGTAGGGATGGCATTTGCATCATCTATACATAATAGTACAGGCAAGAATTAACACATAGAAATATATATAACTATTAAATCACAATTAAATTAAATGTATTCCATTTTTGCTTGGTAACATTCTACTACACTGATTCGAACCTGCTATATTGTTTGCACCGTTTTTGAAGGATTAATATTCCTACATTTACTTTTTGAAAAGTTTTTTCTTTACTTGTTTGTATGTATGAAACCTGTAAAAAGCATCTTGGTACTAAATCTCATGTAAATTAACCGAAATACGGGGAATAATTGTTAAAAACCCTAAAATTATGTTTTTGTGCCATCTTGACCTCCCTAAAATTACTAAAAATGAAAAAGTCCAACTTTTTTGTTTGTTAATGTGTGGGACCCGTAAAAAAGTATCTTCGTGCCAAATCCCATGTACATTTGTCAAAATATGGCCGATTAATTGACCAAAATCCCCAAAATTATGCTTTTTTTGTGAGATCTGACCCCCTTAAAGACTTAAAATGTGCAAATCAAACTTTTTTTTTATGTCGATGTATTGGGCTCATAAAAATTTATATTTATGCCAATTTTCATCTTCATTGCTCTAAATGTGACTCCACAAGAGCCCAATATATAAATTTATGGGTTGTTTGACCCTTGACTTTTTAAAATCCTAAAACGGCTTAAATAAAAAAATGAAAAAGGAGTCTAGGTGTATTGGATGGAGGTATTACCCTAACAAGTTTCAAGTCAATCTGCGGAGAAATGAAATAATGGCGGACGATTGAAAAGTTTATACTACGATATTTAATTTAATGTCTATTGTTCTTGTAATTCTGTTTAGAATGTATAAAATTATTATATATATAAT
>NW_013666148.1:147232-149304 GCF_000517525.1 Limulus polyphemus
TTATATATATAATGTAACTTAGTATTACTATTCTTAAATATGCAGCCTCCACCTATAAATAAAAAACTATTATATCGAGGGAAGGTATAAATAGCCGCCCCATAGCACAGCGGTATGTCTACGGACTTACAACGCTCGAATCCGGGTTTCGATACCCGTGGTAGGCAGAGCACAGATAGCCCATTGTGTAGCTTTGTGCTTAACTTCAAAAAACAAACAAGGTATAAATAAATAAAGGCTTTATTGAATGTATTAAATGCTAATAGAGATTTTTAAATATGGCTAGATTGAAAATAAGTTATTCCGGTAAATTCCAATTTTCTCACATTCAAAAGCACGCGGATTCATCTAAGAATCTGATTTTTGTGAGATGTTTTCTAGCCTTATTTTGTTATCGAAAACGTTTTTAGTGACAAGGCTGCATTGCCTTAATCAATTGTACTTTCTTTTCTTTTTGTAGAAATTTAACGACAAATCACTGGAACATGTTCATTTGTGAATGTTGGATTTATATTTCATTCAGAACATATTCTATTTCTATAGGAGTCCAGCTATAAATTATAAGTTACATTTCAACTGCAAACCTATACCTCCTTCAGTAACAACGTAAGGTTCACTGGGTGTAAGTTTTACTGAAGTGTAACAATAAGTTTCCCTATGTTTTATTAAAAATTAACAGTACGATATAACTAAAAAAACCAACAAAAAATTACCAATATGCTGTATATTTTCTTATGAAGCTCAAAAGTAGGATTTTGTGATTTCTACAATACGATACTTTAATATAATGAATAAAAACCATATAACCCGAGCGCTTTCGAAAGATGAAACTTTCTTCCTCAGGAGCAAACTGGGAATGGTGATGTAATCGAATGAGTGATATATATATAAAGGGAGTTTAGTGACGTCATGAAGATCATCAGGTTTTCCAGGAAATAGTTAATCTATTTCTCTATGTACCATTGTAAGCATCTCATTTCGGGTACAGTGTAGCCAATGGCGAGAGTGTATGTGAAAAGGTGTTAGGGATATTTTACTTTAGAAATGGCTAAATATATGTATATTTACAACTATGCTTAAGTTAAATAAAGGTGACACCTGGAGAATAATTGAAAAAAGATATGTTATGCTAATCAATTTATAAAAACATGTATGTAAAAATATTCTAAATAAATAGTAAATTTTATGAAATTCAGCGTTCACATCACATGAAAAAATAAGCAAAGAATAAAAATTATTTTTCTGACAGAGATGAAACGAATGAACGGAGATAACTGATTTCAGAATCTACATTCATTCCAAAAGGTTGAACAGTGTTTAGATTAGCAATCCAATAAGCTTCTTTTATTTCTCCATCTGCTTTAGTTTTGAATCCTGTTTCAATGCCGATGAGAGTAACATCGTTAATGGAATGACCGGGTTGGTTAAAGTGTTGAGCAACTTTTTCGGTGTTAATAGAATATTTATGGTTGTTGAAACGTTCTCTAAGAGTTGTTTATCCTACATATTGGTAATTGCATTTTTTACACTGTATAAGGTAAATGGTGGTTTTTGTTTCACAAGTGATTTCTTTGGATATTTTAAACTTTCTTTGATTGTGCTTATCAAAAAATGAGTCAGTGGTTACTTATGAACTTGCAGGTTTGACAACGGGCTGTGTTACATGGACGACAACCATTTTAGGGTGGGATGCAATTCACTTTATAACGCCCTCACGGCTGAAAGAGTGAGCATGTTCGGTGATGGGGATTGGAACCCGTGACCCTCAGATTACGAATCGAGCGCCCTAACGATCAGGCCATGCCAGGCCAGATCTACAACTAGTATGCTATAACTTCTATTAAAGGTAGAGGTACATTTTCTACTGAACTATATCGGTAACTTAAGTCATTTTTACAGAAATTCAACAACGAAATGCTACAGCCTTTAATGAAATTCAGAAGTAATAGTAAGACTAATAACTCACACGGAAAATCAGTAGTAGTATGTTATTACTTCTAACAGTTCATACGGAAAATCAGTAGTAGTATGTTATTCCTTCTAACAGTTCATACGGAAAATCAGTAGTATAT
>NW_013666148.1:150024-155288 GCF_000517525.1 Limulus polyphemus
ACTTCTAATAACTCACGCGGATAATCAGCAGTAGTATATTATCACTTCTAACAGTTCATACGGAAAATCAGTAGTAGTATATTATCACTTCTAACAGCTCACACGGAAAATCAGTAATATGTTATCACTTCTAATAACTCACGCGGATAATCAGTAGTAGTATATTATCACTTCTATCAGTTCATACGGAAAATCAGTATTTCTACAGAAATTCTCTGCTAACATGAACTGTCACAAAAATAAATTCAGAAGTAATATTTAGAACACTTCATTGAAGTTTAGGTAAAAATACAAATAACACTCTCAATATGTGTTCACTTGTTAAGAATACGCTTTTTTACAAGTTAATATATTTTATCAGGACTTTTAACAATGGTGTTATTGTGCCAGACCCCACAAAAATTGACCCCAAGGCTGGTAAATGTCTTACATAAACAAGTTTGTTCCTAGGATTAGAACAGACACCCAGAGGATTTCCAAAGTTTAATAGCATTTGGCACGAATCAAGATACTAACAAGAAGTCGAGAGAAACTAAAACCTACTCAGCTGTTCCAATGTTCTAACGAAAGAAAATAACACAAACTAAAGCACGTTCATTTGGTGAATTGTATCTATTTTATGATTATTCTAAGCAGAAGCCACATCATTATTTTCAGCTTTTCTTCAACTTGCTTGCTTTACGAAAAAGGTTAAGATCGAAAAACAACAAAAACTTATTCTAATTACTGCTTTTCAAAGTCCAATCTATAACAAAAAAAAATTGTATCTGACAAAGCCTCTTTATTTACTACTTGTCAGTTTAGATAACAAAGGTGAAGTTACGTAATAAAATACAATAAAATAAAACACTATAATAAGAGCAACAAGCATGTTAAAGATATATCGTACAAGGTATAGCGTTTCATTAGAATCTACCTCACTGCTTGAAAATCAAAACCGAAGCCTATATGTTACAGCGCCATCTAATATAAAAATATGTAACTAATTCTTGAAAATATATGGCGTAGTATGTATACAACATTACTTTTACTTTGCGGGTATTTAGACAAACTTCTTAACATTTTCCTAGTCACATACCAGCACAGTCTTTCCTTCATATCCAAGTGATAAGTCATTCAACAATAAGAAAAAAAAGATAAATTAATTATCACGGAATGCATATTCCACATTAACACAACTGAGAACCATTTAAGAGATGGATGTTAGTTAACAATACCCCATTTTGAAGGCATGTTCTCACTTCACGTGGACATAATAAATAATAAAACGTATGCATAAAAAAAACACAAACCCACGTTCTTTTACACTACAAACTTTATGGGTAGATTTGACTCGTAATATGTCTGTAAAATAGCTTAGTGAATGTGACAAAACCCATATTAATCAATTTCAAGTTACATGAAAACAAAAGTTTTCCTCAGTGATTTCTCAACTCAGTAATAGTCAGAGTGCGCGAAACAACTCAGTAATAGTCATAGTGCGCGAAACAACTCAGTAATAGTCAGAGTGCGCGAAACAACTCGGTAATAGTCAGAGTGCGCGAAACAACTCTGTAATAGTCATAGTGCGCGAAACATCACGAGTATATGGTCAATTTTGCTTGTAGAACTGAATACACTAATTTCGGGAGGGAATGTTGATAAACTTATGAATGAATGGGTCTTTTATTACTAATCATGATCAATTTAACCAGTCTTGTTCATTTTAGGACTTATTTGTTTATTCAAAGAATGAATTAACACATCTTTCAATTATCAACTAATTCTATCACGACTATTAGCTGCAATGCACTAGAAGTTTCTTTTTCATGTGTCCTTTTATTTGACCACTGACTCAAGCAAGTATGTAATGCAATTCAAGTCCAATACGTACGCCATAAGCCAATAGTACTACTAACAATCTAATCATGATTTTAATGTTTAAAGACTGCGCCGTTTAAATTTAATTAGAATTTTCCCACACTTTTGGTATTAGGTTTATGACAATCAGGAGAAGTACTAAACCTAGGATCCTTATTGATTAATTTCAGCAGTGGTTTAGAACACTATAAGAAAGTTCGCTAGGAAACAAACAAGCGACACAACTTGAATAAATAAAATAGTAACGCAAATATTGGAATAAAATGCGAAACTACAACGGAGTAAAAACATCGGTAAATGGCCCGGCATGGCCAGGTGGTTAGGGAGCTCGACTCGCAAACTGCGGGTTCGAATCCCCGTCCAACCAAACATGCTCGCCCTTTCAGCTGTGGGGGCGTTAAAATGTGACGGTCAATCCCACTATTCGTTGGTAAAAGAGTAGCCCAAGAGTTGGCGGTGAGTGGTTATGACTAGCTGCCTTCCCTCTAGTCTTACACTGCTAAATTAGGGACGACTAGCGCAGATAGCTCTTGTGTAGCTTTGCGCGAAATTCAAAAACAAACATCGGTAAAAATCAAAATACACCATTTAAATAGGTTAAACTTGTCAAAAATCATCAAAAGATCCTTTGTGAAACAGGGGCATACTTAGAAGGCGTTAATATGTAGTTATCTTAATAATCACATGGTAACTTATATTTTTAAAGTAGGTAAATCTAAAGTCTTATTCCAGCAATACTAACTTAAAGTTACTTATTTATAATAAATTAAATAAAAATTGAAAGCAAACTATTCTATAATGTATTTTTACCAAACCAACATTCGCTTAACGCGTCATTTAAATTAATAAGATACGCTTAGCGCGTCTGTATCTAAAGTATTAGACGAAAACGACACGCCAGACACAAGCAAGTGCGTCATCACTGAACCTGAAAAAAAAAAACATCTCAGAATGCGTAAATAACAAAGGACAACTCAAGTTATTTTACGCATAACTTTTTAGTAATTATAAGATGGTGATTCCTGGGACACTGATCGTACACTTCCTCAAAGCCAAATTAAGCTAAAAGAACTACGTAAATATCACAGAAAGGACTAATCCCGGATTTTACTGAGGTATCTTTATTTTTTCGTTCTACTGATAATTAGAGTGAGCAAATTTGTCAAAGATCCTGGTAATTTTTTCTACCTGTTTTTGTTACAATTTACGCCGTGTTATCACTAATTACTTGGTTAAAGTACAGAAACTTGTTCTCGTTTTATTGATAGGAGGAGCAACAAAAGAACACCAACTGATTCCTACGCAAGTTTCTGTTTGTTTTTCAACAGTGCTGCTTATGAAACAAACAAACAAACAAACCCTAACTCTTTTGGTTAGCTAACAATATTACGATTACAACAATTTTGTATCAAGAATATGAACTATTTTATTTAGAATTATACACAAACATTTCTCAATGTTAAGATACTTTTATTTGCGAGTTTTCGGCCCTCTTACGAGATCCTTCAATCGGGCAACAATGTATTTTAACGTAGAGAAGAAACCGTGTATAATTCTAAATATTAATTTACCTAAGCTATGAGTCTTAAAAAAATAATATGAATTTTGTTTCACACGCCGTCAGTTTGTTTTGAGTCAACGTATCAATGGTTTAAACAAATAATTTGTGTTTAAAAGTTACAAACACCCATGAAAATACCCCGCTTGACTTCAAATTCTGTAGCTTAGCTTCACTGTTTTTTTCAGTCTTTATGGAGTAAAAGTGTCCAAAATAGCATACCAATATACTGGTGAAACAGTGGGTTATTCAGTCGTTTGTTTGTGATGGTAACAAAACAATTACGGTGCTTTTAGATTCCAAAGTCCATTTTATATAGCGGTAAAATTTAGACCCATTTAATGGTAAAATTAGACCCATTCTAACTGTATAAGTGAACATAAAAAAGCGGGGTATATATTTATCTTTCTTGCTTTGTTTGAACTTCGATGCTTGTTGGAAAGTCGGGATTTACTTTCAAAATTCGAAGGCCATATTATAGATGTATAAACAAAGCTTGGTCCCATGATCTGAAAATTAGTGTTTCCCTTGAAAGATGTCAAAGTGCGAAAATAAAACATTTATTACTTCTTTCATTATCCACAGCTACAGGGTACAGACAACAAAACCCTCTTTGTCGTCTTACTACTCGTGTTCACGTGTACGTTTCATGGCTTTTTTAGTTATGTCTGAAACAGTATTCAAACAAAATGAAACATCTCATTCATTAAATATTTCAGTTGTTTCTATAAAAATGCTTCGTATTATCATAACTTCATTCAGTTATTTCTACTGTTTTATGAATTAATATACTTTGATATCATGTATCCCTAAGCTTGTACATGTGACTACGAAAACGTAAACGTCTCAGCTTACAAAATAAAATAAAATCAATACCTTGACTAGCTAGAACCTCCAGTTTCGAGTCTTTAGCTCTCGTCCTATATTAATTCACGTTGTGTGTTTATTTGTTCGCGAATTCCTCCCACATTTTTGGAGCTAGTAGGACGAATCTTGGCAGGCAGACTCAGAGTGGCTTGGAGGGTATCCTTATCTATATGGCGTCCCCCCCCCCTTACCCGAGGAGGACTAAAATCCGCCCTGAAGGTCACCCAAGCTTGATCTAGGAGAGGGTTTTAGGGGTCGCTAAATCCCAACCAACCTGGCATCAGATTTTGTGTTCCTGACCCCCCCCCCCTAGGTATGCCGGAGCACTATGTTTGAAACTATGTTGATAACCCCATTCACAAGCTAGGGGGACTAAACATGGTAGATGCTTTAAAGGAGTTTGTTTTCGATTACGGATTCTCCTCCTTGGGGTATCTATAATAGTAACTCAGGGTAATGAAGGAGGCCTGATCGATGCACTGAGGCTTTTGTGAATCATGAAGTGCCTTTGTACCGCACATTGAAGCGCGGAAATTTTATGCTAGTTAGTTCAAAGCTGGCGTACTATTCAACCCACAGAGAAGATATGAGGTCCCCAGGAGTGACAATGGGGGTTAGATACAAACGCCGAAACCCCTATGTCATTCCCCGGGTAGTTCTTAGGGCACATGGCATTTGGTGACAATCGGTTCAGTAGTTCACCAGTTATAAGCGAACACAACTCACGGGTAAGACATAGAGCTCCTGGGGTGAAATGGGGGTCAGATCCAACCCCCTTGATACTAGAAGGTTAGTGACAGTAGGTTCAGCAGTCCGCCAATTATAAACGGACACAATAAACAAGAACTGAAATTCGATGACGAGGAACCCACTTTGAGACTAATAATGGTTGGAGACGGCTTGAATGGGCAATGAAGAAAAACTTTAATATTTGCCGAAACGTTGTACATTTGCTGTTATTTTAAACTTATATTAAAGT
>NW_013666148.1:155580-160268 GCF_000517525.1 Limulus polyphemus
ACGTACTATAGAGTATAGTAGTGGTAGAGTACGTAGTAGAGAGATAATAATAAATAAATTAATAATAATAAAACAATATACGTACTACTAAATATTATTTTCTTCATTGCCCATTCAAGCCGTCTCCAACCATTATTAAACAAGAACTGAATGTAGTGCTTTTACACATGCGTTTGAATACAAGCAATTTCGTTCAGTGAATAATACTTGGAGCGATTATAATATTCGACAACGAATCATCGAATAGAGAGATCACCTCATGCAATAAGGATTTCTTACGTTTTTTTTTTCTTTTGATACATAAAAATGTAAACGGACATGAGAAACATCGCAATGATTCACCACCCGGACCTACTACGCCCGGCGGCAAGTGACGTGTGTTATCTGAAGTAGGGTCAGCACTGGCTGATATAGAATATCACCACCACGTGTTGAGAAGGAGGTATATTTCCTGTAAACACATCTGGGTTTCACATTTCAGTAGGTAGTAAACACCATCTTTACATGATCATATCCAGAGTTGGCAAAAACAAAGAGCCATTAGACCAGTTGCTGTAGTTTTCAGCCTAGTGAACTCGCAAGCGGGAAGTGAACATTTTAGAAATGACTCTTAAATGTGAAAAACCGGATTATTGTTCTTTGTACACAGCACCAACTGTATTCGTCATATATATAACACTACGTTTCGCGTATTTGAATACTTAACAACATCTTAGTGAGTAATGCGACATGGAAGTGAAACAAAACATGCATGTGAAGGTTACTATTTAGAGCACTGTTGCATTTAAAGCACAATGCGTATAACAGTATCCAGTTATAGTTCAAAGATACACGCAACGTAAAACGACGGAATACTTCACCAAAAGCATAGTTCTCGAGAGCCACTGCGAAATTGGAAAGAATGATATAACCAAAAATTACCTGCGTTACTTTTGCATTAGTATATATGTATTTGAAAACACACGGCTCAGGTATAAAGATACTGCTGACCCTTAGTTATAAATCACAGCCAGTGAAAAGCTTTTAAGCCAACCGCAAGCTGAAATATAATATTCATATATATATATATATATATATATAACGATATAAGGTAGCCCAAAGTGGCTCAGCAGTAAACTTCAGAGCTAAAAACACTAAAATTCTGGGTTAAATCCCAGTGGTAACCAGAGCCATGACAGTTCATTGTGCAGCTTGACGGTTAAACATAAACTGTTTTGAGGTGAAAGTTTGGTCCAATCAGAAGTTACTTCAGGTCAGCAACCGTACTTTAGAAACCACATCCAAGCGTAAACTTATGTATGAAGTACGACCACCAAGTTATTACATTATCGCTAAGTTTGTGAGCTACAAATATAAACTTATGTCCGAAGTACGACCACCAAGTTATTACATTATCGCTAAGTTTGTGAACTACAAATATAAACTTATGTCTGAAGTACGACCACCAAGTTATTACATTATCGCTAAGTTTGTGAGCTACAAATATAAACTTATGTCCGAAGTACGACCACCAAGTTATTACATTATCGCTAAGTTTGTGAACTACAAATATAAACTTATGACTGAAGTATACACAGCGACAGAGCCTTATAGTCATTTGTATTCTATTCTGATAATATACAAATTCAATGCACATTCTATGAGGAAATATGACGGAAGGTTATACCTGTTTCACATGTAAAATATTTAGACAGTAGGTAGAATTATACTTGAAAAACATTAAAACAACAAGAACTCAAATCCAAGCCAGTTATAAAAATAACAGGTAAGATATAAAAATATAACTAATATGAGCGAAACGGTTGAGGTGGCTCGCCTGAAAAAATTTTTAGGCAGAGGGGAAAAAAATCTTATAGAAACGCTATACGAAAAAAAAAAAATGACCAACTAACTCTAGTGTTTGCTATTTACTTCATCCTGTTCTGACGACAGTGTGAGTTTTAATTTTCAATACAAAGATTACTGTTAACAAATATTCACTGCATATATAAATATGCAGAAATGTAGTAGTTTTTTTTTGTAACATAAAGTCAACTTTTATGCTGAAAACCTTTTTTTTTCTAAGCGTTTTACATTATCTTCTTCATTATTATCATTTTGAACACAACTGGAGCTCCGCAGCCGAAATATTTGAGGACTGTTTGTGAAATATTGTCAATATACAAGAATAAATATATATCACATAATAGAAATCTTTGACGAAACCTGTCCAACAGACTAGGTTGTACAAGGTACCAATATCTGAGCAAGAAACAGAAAATATCACAGAATAGGTTGTGTTGGACACCATTTTGCTCTGCACGGAAGTACATTATGCTAATATAATAGTAAATTGATAAAGAACGATTTATAAGCATGATGAAATGGTTTATTTTGAGGAACATGCTATGTTTTTTGACAGACCGATGTTTTATTGTATGTTCCCCCAAAATAAAACATGCTATGTGGTTTGACAGACCTATATTTTATCGAAACATGTTACATGTTCCCCAAAATAAAACATGCTATATGGTTTGCCAGACCGATGTTTTATTGTATGTTCCCCAAAATATAAATCGTTGTTTGCCAATTTACTATTAGTATTAGTAACACAGGTTACTATTATCTCGGAGCAAAGTCAGTTTGCTCTGGTTAGATGTAGTTTTTTCAGTTGTTTACATTTTGTATACGCTATTATTTTTAAAATGTTAAATGATGTAGATCTATGATATACACAATGTATAGACTTGGCATATATATATAAATAAATATACATGAAACACTTACCGGCAGCTTAAATATCTCCTAACAGATTACCATGCTCTTACAAACACCTACATGAATAACAATAACATAGCTTTTCTATCATAAAACACAAAATACATCTCATATTGAGTATAACAAAAATGCTAATTATAGCAATCACGAAATGCCAGCCAAGAAGCTGTCCCACTAAAGAACAACCTACACTCATTCTCAACGAAGGAAATTAGTTTCTTTTACATTTCCCAACTTTCACCCAATAGAGCTTCGGCCGGTCCACTTTCAGTCAAGGGTAAACAAGCTCTCCAAGACTTGATGAAAGATTATTTCAAGTGGTAAGTTTCTGGGCGCAGTGTATAACCGCAACCTTAAAGACGTGGAGGTGGAACGGGGTTACAACTTCAAATTGTGAATATATTTGAATATTTTATAATACAGTCACGCTTCTGTGTGAATTACAGGGCGTTTCGCACTTAATTTTCTGTTACGAATTTAAACAAACGCCTAAAATAATCGAATATGAGGGAGAACACGGAGTAAAGGAGTTTAAACAATAGAATAAATGACATAGCTTGTTAGAGTGAAAACAAAAGAATCTGAAACTGAATAGTTTCATGTTAATTTTAGCAAATGAAATGATTAGATAGCAAAGATCCATTTGGCTTATCAGAAAACATTATTTAACCTCTCAAAGGTTATACATACGAGGTCATATACATTTGTTATTACTATCCTACTTATTTAATAGTAATATCAATTACTTCAGTGTTTATGAGCAGTATGAAATATGCCACTATACCATAATAATAAAACAACAAGAAGAAAAACATATACTGGGCAATCCTTTGAAGAACCTTTTTAGAGACGAGGAATGCTGATATGGAATGTGGGAAACGTGCTACTGACTGTTATGAAGACACTTTCACACAGTACCCACTAGTACACGAGAATGTACCTTAACGATCTGGGTATTATCGAACGTACAGCTTACTAGAAAGCGCTCTGATAAATCAATGACGTGCATAAGTTTACATTTAACAAAGACCGTATGGTGTCTTTAAAACTCAGAATGAAAAGTAATGAAACAGGAAAAATGTGAAATCATAATGTTACGTACACTAAAATACTACGGCACTATTACGTCAGAAATACAGCGCACCTTTAATCACAGAAAAAATTCTTAACATTTACGTTCTCGATATTTTAATCATATGGCTAATAACAACGTGACGAAAACAAGGCATATTATTCTAAGCAAGAAAACACCTTATTAATTCTGTGGTCACAAAGTAGCAATGAAAAACACTGTGTGGCATTGTTTTGTCAATTTCGAGCTAATTGCCATAAACTTTTGACTTCTAAATAAAAACATTATGATACAGTTCAAGTGAATAAACCAGAGATTATCTAATCTTTTTTTCGTTCGATTTTAATGACATGATATACGCCATGATTCAATGTACACATTAAAGTTCGTGAAGTCAAGGCTGTGAGCTTCTCCTAATACTACGCTTGTTATGTTATACTTGTTTCTTTGCATTTTCATGATTTGGTTTATGTTGTAAACGTTGCTTCAAAATATCAACCAAATCAAAATACACAATATATTCAGTGAAAAAAAAACAACAACAACAACAACAACTAACTCTATAAAAGGTTAAACAAAACAAATGACATCTACAACATACCTATATTTACGACTATACCTTTACATAAATATGTATATATATATATAACTATAGAAACGTATACAGTCACTTTACTGACATCTACAACACACCTTTATTTAAGACTATACCTTTACATACATATGTATAACTATAACTATAGAAACGTATACAATCACTTTACTGACATCTATAATATACCTTTATTTACGACTATACCTTTACATAAATATGTATATCTATAACTATAGAAAACGTATACAATCACTTTACTGACAT
>NW_013666148.1:160754-163390 GCF_000517525.1 Limulus polyphemus
ATATATATAATTATAGAACGTATACAATCACTTTACTTACATCTACAACATACCTTTATTTACTACCATACATTTACATAAATATGTATATATATATATATATATACATATATATATAATTATAGAAACGTATACAATCACTTTACTTACATCTACAACATACCTTTATTTACTACCATACATTTACATAAATATGTATATATATATATATATAATTATAGAAACGTATACAATCACTTTACTTACATCTACAACATACCTTTACATAAATATGTATATCTATAACTATAGAAACGTGTACAATCAGTTTACGATTCCCGGTACCTCAGTGGTAAGGCTGACGGATTGTAAAGCAAAAAACCGGGTTTCCATACCCACAGATATCTGGGCAGAGCACAGCTAGCTCTTTATGTACCTTTGTGCTTCACTCTTCCAGCTAAGGAGTATCACTCATGTTTTTTTTTTTTTCACTTTCTGCTTGCACAAGATTTTAAAACGCATATTTATTAGCTCACATTACCTCGCAAAATCCAAACTCTGATCAACGTAACTTGAAAACTACAGTTTAAAACTGTACCAGTTTGTGCAGATGTCATTCAATATACGTTCATAATCATATAACTTTTTAGTGTTACAACGAAAAATAAAAATGGGTGCTAGATCTAATTGGTCGCCCCCAAAACTAATACACAAGGGAGAATATATAAATTTACCTAAGAAACTGACTTTTTACACCTAAAGGTTCACGGGACGTCATTATACAGTATCGATTTAAGCAGGACACAAGAGAGTCGATACAGTTCAAGAAAAAAAGTTTTCAACTGATCACAGTATAATCTTTGTTACCTATAATGTGAGTTAATGTGTTTGGATAGTATCCATTATATACAGTGTCAAAGACGAAAGGTAATACTCTGGCGCTTTTGCGACGAAACAGTATCGTTTTCAAGCCTAAATAAAGATGCATTTATATATATTAATGGAAGTATTTAATATGGTTAAATAAAAATTTTAATTGCAAAATTTACTTCTAAGAATTAGAACTGAATGACAGGTATCATTAGATTCTTGCACATCTGCATGGGTGTTTCCTGTTATATGATGTTGAAAACAAGTATAAAAACTTGATGCATGTAATATATTTTCAATAAATTATTCTGTACAGCTTAAATGTTGCAACACAAAGACTGCATTATGATGTAATGTTTTTAAAAAAGGAGCGAAGTAATATACTTAAGCATGTATTAGGTCTTCAATAAAGAAAGCCAGTTTTATACAGGTTTGATAGTTTTATATAAGAACAATGAAATGTTTCACACATTAAATAGGTCAGAATTAGACCAACCGGAAGCACGGATCTTTACTCTTTGCTTAAGGATTTTTATGTAAATCTGAAAAAATGGAGTCAGTCGATTTGATGATATCAAAAGTAAACACTCGTTAAGCTGTCTACTATAAAGGCATACTTTCATACTAATATATTACTTTAACACTTTCATAAAAATAATTCTGTCAAGGTAATCTGGTTGCAAGCGATCAGTAACTGAGCAACAATGATAAAAAAAAAAAGGTTAACAAAGACGTGGGATAACTATCGTTCTTATATCTATCTCTAGAGAATTAATAATAACTTCATAGCTTTGAAGCAAATATATCACCATTAGCAACTGACCCATCTTTAAAGGGCCGAGGGTTTTTATCGGTTTGGGTGACGGGTTGTGTATCGTAAGACCAAGATTCGAGCCGCGATGCCGCTGAACACTCTTCGTACTTCCAGCTGTGGGTGCATTATATAGTGGTAGTAAATCCTATTATTTAGTTTCAGGAATCAAACAAACCCTTCCAGTGGCGTGTGATAGTGACTAGTTGCTCTACCTCTGGTAAGTAGTTCAAATGGGGTACAGTTATACCTGAATCTTAGGGGTTGCTGACCTGGACGTTTAGCCAACGTGCACAGAGGGTGCTGCTCAATTTGGAAATACCAATATTTGAAAATCTTGTTCACGGATATTTCGATAAATAAATAACAGCAATAACTTGGAAGCTTGCGTTTCTTCTAGAACTTTATGTTGGCCACTGAATAAACTCCTGATCAAACTTACTTTCACTGACATACAAAGTATTTAAGTCAAAACTAAGTAATGGGTCAAACTAATAAGAAGAGCCTGTTGACGGCTAGTTCGTATTAAGACAAAATCAATAAGTCTTAGTTTGTAATTAGAGTGGAATATTTTGCTAATATATTTTACAACATAAAACAAATAGTATTAAAATCTTATCAATATAATTTTTAACTTAATAAAATGTTTGCGAATAAAACATTAGCGTTAAAATGAGTCGGTGGGTGCTGTTGCGTAACCAAATGTAAAAATACGCATACTGAAAGTAAAACGGAAGGATAAAACAAAAAAGTTGTTTGTAAATATATAAAATTGGAAGAGATCCAGGAAGAAATATTCAAATTATAGACAACACCAAAATATGCTCAGCACTTTCTAAGCCTAATGATTTTATTGCATCAATACACGATTTGTTGACTGCTGTACGGCCGAACGACGGAGTGTACGGTACGAGCAGGCGTTCTATCACTTTCTTTACTTCTGCCGACTTCTTCTGACTCTATATAACTATGCACC
>NW_013666148.1:163411-171605 GCF_000517525.1 Limulus polyphemus
GGTTAATATGTAAACGTGAAGAAAACAAAGAAACTTATAACTAAAGTTTCATTGTATGTTAGAAACCTTTATTACCAAAGTGCATCAAAGAAGATTTCCAAACAGTAGTGAAATAATTAATCATACTTATAATAACACATTAGTAATAGGCCTATTATACTATTTATTACTATTATACTCTATTACTAACGCCTTATCTTAAGTATAATTAATTATAATTATGTTTCACCAGCTTAGAAAAGGTGTTGATATTATAATAGTAGTGAAATGTATATATTCTATTTTTGTCTACAATTTTTATTTACTTTATATTCAATAGTCTCTCTTTTTAACGATAACAGTTCTCTTACGCATTTTGATTTAGGATTTGTCATATGAAGATATGCAAGTATAATAATAATAATTTTTATTTTTTATCCTTGCCATTACAATCACCTGTAGATGGCACAACTATTTTTTTCATGTATTCTTTTTCGAAATACTTGTTACTTTTACATGTTTTTTTACAAATAATGCATCAGATTTTCATGTCTAACATTTAATAACAAGGTCAGGTCACGAGAACACTTCAATTTAGCATAACCTCTTCGTTCTATTGCTAACCGTACAGAAGTACGTAAGACGAAAGAGATTAAACACATTAGGTAATTCTAAAATTACTCGCGTCGTGGCGCTACTAGATAACCGTGAACTGGTCAATTACATAGTGTCTCTAGCCAAACGGTTAAGTCCTGTCAATGCTGCGGTTCAGCCTAAAACACCAGTTGCACTACTACACCTGTGCTAGACAGTTGATCTGCTCGGAGTAAAAGTCAAGTGGAAAGCTTAACAGTAGGTAGAACAAGGCTGGAGGAAAGTCTGTCGCCGGAAACAAAAATTACCTACAAACCAGTTGTGTTGTGCAATGCTAGCATCCTAGTCTCGAGACTTAGTCATTCAGTAACATCTACCTCTCCAACCCTGGTAGAACTACTCACACTTCCTGTTTGATAGAGATATAGCATTAGTCACTTGTGTTTATATCCCATTCTCTTCATCTCTATGAAAACAGCAGCAATAAAGGAGAAGCAGGGGGGGGGGAGCGAATTACCAACAGTAGTCACATTAAGTAGGTTTACACTGCTTAGAATAATAAGACGCGGATGTAGAATAAAAATATTAATAATTTGAAAGCATTAGCAAGCTATCTGAATCAAAGCCAAGAAAACCAGAGAAAATGGCATCATTCTTTAAATCAAAATAGGTGTCATTTTGTATAAGATATAAAATCAAATCTGGAAATGCAAATTAGCGTGGACTAGTAACTAGTGTATCGGACTTGGAATCTGGAGTTCTAGGGTTCGAGACGTGGTGTGCTTCGACACACTCTTCGCATTTTAAGCCGTGGGTAAATTGTAAAAATGACAGTTAATTCCGCTATTCTGTTAACAGTAGACATTTCATGCAGTGGGTGCCTTCTTTCCAGTTCACAGTTCAAAATGATAAGGTCTTAGACCTGAATGTTTAGCCAATTGTGTGTTTTAGTTGTCAGGTGAAGAAGCTAATTTTTACCTGTGGTTTATGAATTTGTATACATAAAAGGTTGAAATTAATTTTGATTTTATTTTCCCATCACACGTTAAAAAGTAACCACATTTTTGTTACCAAATACGAAACGCTGTTCATTGATCATGAACACCATGATCAGTTTTCAAGTACTGATGTATAGCAGTTTCAATAACAACAACAAAAACTCTAGAGATCGGGTAACACGGTACACACGTTTAAAGAAGAAAATTTTATGAGTCAAACATTTTATCAGCACTTTGGGAGGAAATTGTTTTGTCAATAAGTTTTAAGCTTTACGTTTGAACTTTATTATATAACACTGTGTTCAACAGATTATTTTGCTATAAATTTCAATATCAGTGAAAAATAATAAGAATAATCGCAGTCAGTTTAATTGATAACGAATATAGTTGTGTTTGTTTTGAATTTCACGCAAAGCTACATGAGGGCTATTTGCGCTAGCCGTCCCTAATTTAGCAGTATTAGACTAGAGGGAAGGCAGATAGTCATTACCACCCACCAACTCTTGGGCTACTCTTTTACCAACGAATAGTGGGATTGACCGTCACATTATAACGCCCCCACGGCTGAAAGGGCGAGCATGTATGGAGGGACGGGGATTCAAACCCACAACCCTCAGATTGCGAGTCGAGTGCCCTAACCACCTGGCCATGCCGAGCCCCTTATAGTATAGTATGGAAAATATGCAAATATCACATCAACATCACAATTTTTTTTATAAGTATCCTCATCGTGAGACTGACGAAAACGGAGAGAAAAAAAGCTGAAATCAAGAACAGTTAAAATCTCACTGTTCTTTTATATTTAAAGTATGATTCCTGATTTTTAGGGATTGTAAATTTTTCCTCCACGTTGATCTATCACAATCAGTAAACTTAAATAAGAATTTCGAAATGTTTCGCTGTGAGATGGAGGGGCGGGGGTTATTTTAATATATTGAGGTCGCACAAGAGAGGTTTGGAAAGTTCCCGAACTTGCGCTCGACATGAATAAATAAACACAGTATTTGTTTACGCACGAAAGTCCTTACTCCTTTAATGTTTTATTACTTCCACTCCGATGACTCTAGTTGGCCACTTTATCATGCTTATATAAGATATCTAACAGTAACAGTCAATGGAATTTAGGCCAAAAGTTGAGATCAAAATAAAGGTCATGAAATACGAGTTCATTCACACTTCAGCCAATAAAAAAAGGAAAAATTAAAGAAGTCATTAGTGACAGGTCAAAAAATTTCTCAACATATTTGGGCAGAAGAATACATAAAAAAAATTTATTAGAAAACTTTATTAACATGTTTCAATCTCGGTGTTACAGAAGAAATCACAGAGATGAAAAACAAAAGAGGCTATGATATTTTTCTAGCTATTGTTTTTCGCCTTTATTTATTCAAGTTTTCTTACAATGGTAGAACTCAAAAAGCGAATCCTTAATATAACCTTACTATAGACACCCTATCATTTGGTAAGAATGGCATTGCTGGAAAAGAAATAAATACCATAAAAACAAATTATACAATAACACACGCTGTCAACGCCATCTCGCGCTGAAAGTTCCGCAACATAAATTATATATTAATTTTGTTTTCATAATTGAAAATTCGTCGCTAGATGAACGGATGAAGTATATTCAGTTCAAGTTTATTCAGATACTATTCAGTGCACGAACGTAACTGGATATAGAGAAGTCCACGCTTGCACAACAATGGGTTTCTTAGAGTGTTGCTCCATAACAAAAGTTAACAAGAACGAACTGTATAGAAATACATTGAATACACTTAAATACAGTGAGCACTGCTGCATTGAATAACATAATCGTTAGTTATCCGGTGAATAGGGTTAAGTTTACAGATTTACAACGCTAAAATCCTGGGTTCGATTCCCCTCGGTGGACACAGCAGATAACAACTAAACGAAACATCATCGTTAACTTCTTTGTTGTTCTTTTTTTCCCATTACGGACAGGTTATACATGACTTATTTATATTTTCGCTATTTTATTAATTTTACATAAAACAGAAATTTAAAAGGTTACTATTAGTGGAAGTCCTTAAAGGTCTCACTTTATTGTCAAAAGACAACATGAATTCTAATTTTACCTATTGTAATATACTGAATCCAGAGTGTGTCAAAACTAGATCAGTACTTAGGCTTGAGAACACTTTCAATTAAGTTTCTGGTTCAAAAGTAAAATAAAAAAGTTGAGTGTTGATGTAGACCAAAACTGGAATTGTCATAGGAAATAATGAGGCAAAACTAACATGAATGGATGAGATAGAATTATTTTCATACGTAAAACTGTTAATGCTAAAGAGAACTTGAGAAATATCTGTTTTCGAAAGTTAGGCTTTCTACGAGTATACACGACGAGGGGCAATGCATGTTTCAAATTAGATATCCCGTTGTTTTGCACGACAAAATGCAGAGTCCATTTAAGTTAGGCCTTCAGCATTTAAGTATGACGACAAACAGAGTGTGTTAACATTAGGCCTTCAACGTTTAAGTATAACGACAGACAAAGTATGTTTAAATTAGGCTTTCAACGTTTAAGTATGACGACAAACAGAGTGTGTTAATATTAGGCCTTCAACGTTTAAGTATAACGACAGACAAAGTATGTTTAAATTAGGCTTTCAACGTTTAAGTATGACGACAAACAGAGCGTGTTTATATTAGGCCTTCAACGTTTAAGTATAACGACAGACAAAGTATGTTTAAATTAGGACTTCAACGTTTAAGTATAACGACAGACAGAGTGTATTAAAATTAGGCCTCCAACATTTAAGTATGACGACAGACGGATTTAAAATTAAACCTTCAACGTTTAAGTATGGCAACAGACAAGGCGGGTTTAAAATTAGACCTTCATCGTTTACATATAACAACAGACAGGGTAGGTTTAAAGTTAGGGCTTTTTTATTTGTAAGAGACAGGATATTTAAAGTTAAGCATTCTACATATATACATAAGGAGAAGCAGTGTACATTTAAAGTTAGGCCTTGTACTTTTATACACAACTAAAGTTGTTGTTGTTTATTATTAAGCACAAAGCTACACAAAGGGCTATCTGTGCTCTGCCCACCACGAGTATCGAAACCCGGTTTCTAGCAGTATAAGTCCGCAGATATGCCGCTGTGCTACTGGGGGGCCACAACTAAACTCCGAAAACGTTCGTTTAGGTATAAATACTATAATTTCTTCACAATCAAATGAAGTACTCAAGCTTGTGTAGAAGTTAAACTATTTTTTTTTAGCTTCTTATGGTTGTGATTTTCAAATGACTTCATATTCAGTTTTACTTACAGATTAATAATGCATGTGTTCTTACATAGCTTCTTGAAGATATCTAACTAATCTTCACGTGCCTTTTTTCGAAATATATTTATTGTGTTTTTGTAATAATGTTTTCACCCGTAACGCGACTAAAATTATCAATATGCGTTTTATATTTTATTTTTATTCTTAAATAAACTTCATGTCTTTTTTATGTATATTATTACAAAAAGGATAGCCACTTTTCGAATGTACTTTTCCTGTCTCAAGGATTACGTAAAGCTGCACGCACTATTTTCATTCGTTTTTATCTCAATAATTATTTACTGTTGCATGATTTATTTTAATGTGTTTTTGTCTTCTTTCTGACAAAGTTTCTATATATATATATTCATATTTTTCTTATTGCTATCTGTTGTATTTCAAGTTTTAATACAATGACACAAAGTGCATATTAAATGTCGATTTTCCTGTTAAAACAGCAAAAGCAATAGAAATATTTCCTAGAGCTGAATATCAATTCTTTTTTTTTTTTGATACGGTTGAGTAATTAACACGGAATTAGAAGCGGAAATAAAAACTAAAAGCCATTCATTTTTATATCAGAACTATCATTAGAACCTCAGAGAAAATGATATGAAACAACATTTGATAATGAAGTCCAAATCCTGTAACTATTAGGTTGTACTCGAGCATATCCCAGTTTTAAATTAAGGCGACCATAAGTTACGATATGCCATTAAATATAGTTTATTAAAAAAATTCTGAAAAAATCAAGATAAGTATATAAATGAGGGCTAGAATCATATAGAAAGTAGCTATTAAATTAATAAAGACAACCTTGTATAACTAAATGACTAAAAATACTAAATGTTATGAATCAGTACAGAAAACTAAAACATATAATGATTAGATTGTATTTAAACATCAAGTGCCATGTCCTCTTTGCTAAAAATATTCATGTTTATTTATGAATTTCTTTTCCTCATGAAAACTTGGATTTCAATTACTTCGAGGCCTAACTTTTCTTTAGTTCGCTACTTCCGCTGCAGTAGACTACTTTTGCCGAATTCACGAATTATCAGTTCAGCTTGGAAGAATATATCAAATAAATAAAGAATGACTCATTTAGTGGAGAAAAGTAAGAAGTTTGTTTGATTTTGATTTACGGTTTTCTACTTACCACCAGTGGGCTCGACATGGCCAGGTGGTTAGAGCGCTCGACTCGCAATCTGGGGGTCGCGGGTTCGAGTCCCCGTCACACCAAACATGCTCGCCCTTTCAGCCGTGGGGGCGTTATTATGTGACGGTCAATCCCACTATTCATTGGTAAAAGAGTAGCCCAAGAGTTGGCGGTTGGTGGTGATGACTAGCTGCCTTTCCTCTAGTCTTACACTGCTAAATTAGGGACGGCTAGCGCAGATAGCCCTCGTGTAGCTTTGAGCGAAATTCAAAACAAACCTTACCACCAGGAGTGAAATTCTGCCGGCACTCACCGGTACTGAGTACCGGAAGTTTTTTTTAAGGCTCTACTAGTACCTGGACTTATTTGAATTGCTTTTTCGTTTTATATGTTTACACGTAGATTTTTTCTTTTTCAAAAATAGGTTCACTTCACCCAGCTGAATACCCGTACCTTTTTTTTTTTTATAATTTCACTCATGCTTTCCACTAATAATATTGTTTGTTTAGAATTAAGCACAAAGCTACACAATGGGCTATCTGTGCTCTGCCCATCACGGGTATCGAAACCCTGTGTCTAACGTTGTAGGTCTGCAGACATACCGCTGTGCCACTGGGGGTCTCCACTAATAGCCTAAAATAGTTTACGTATTTGGATAGCATGTGACTTACTCTTACAATTAATTATATATTATTATTATTCGGGGGACCAACTGGATGATTATTTTTTTGTGAATTTCGATAGTGAATAAAGGACTGTACATCAAAACCTAATAATAACTTTTCCCGAAATCCTAATAATATCTCACAATGTTCGGCAATCTAACGACATTTAGATTAGTCCTACCTCCTTGCTTGGCCAACAACACAAAATCCTCACCATTAGCATAATATTAATTCAAAACACTATATTAACATTATAATTAATAAGATTTAAACTAACCATTAATAAAATAATAAACATGGAATAAGTTACTATTTACAAAACATAAAAAAACAGTTATTTGTTATTAAGATATACACATCAACATACGAAACATGATGTAGACAGTTCTAATGTAATACATCAATTTCTCCTATTAAACAGCCTTTGAGAGTATTATCGGATTTGTATCCGTCTGTGTTCACACACCATCTTTTCACAAGTTTGTTATTCGTGTTTAGAAAAGAGAAGAAAATATCAATACAGGTTTTTATATTCGTATTTTTTATAATTAGTTGAGCAATGTATACGCACTTCGTTTAGTATTTTCTATGATAACGACCCATTGTTCGCTGTCAGTGAGGTAGGTATGATACAGTTGTCCATTTCTACGTAACCTCTTCTTCGTAAATTTAGCTATCTTTTTTGAATGAGTGTTAAAAAGGTATCCAATTGTTTTCGTTTTTCCTACAGCATCAGATTCATTTTATTAACAATTTTGCGTTGTCGTTTTTGTTTAACTCAAAGTTAATCGTGCGCAATTAAAATATTCCGAACCGGTAGAGTGAACATGAGAATGAAGTTCTTAGTATAATCAACCAGGATAATTTTCTGACCACAATAGCAACGTAACAAAAGTGAAAGTTAAACAAGACATTTGAAGGTAACGGCCTCAATTTTTCCACGAGCACTGAGATCTGGGTTAGCTGAAGCAGAACGTACACTCCTTCGTAGTAGCTGTTGGATATCATGGTAGTGACTGTTTTATTATATATATATATATATATTTTACTAGGTGTTACTTAGCTTTTGTAGAGCAGTGTAACACACTTTTTACAACTTTTTATGAAGTATTATCTGAATGAATATGAGTAAAACCTTGAAATATATATAAAGGGTAAAAGGTTCGTGTCATTCAGAACTTGTAGAGAAATATAGTACGTTTGAGTACGTTAACTACATAAAATATTACTTGAACGTATGAGAAGGATTGTTTATTTCGGAATTTTGTCCAAAAGTACACAAGGGCTATGTCCCTGTTATTCATTTTAAAGTGATAGACTAGAGGGAAGGTAACTAATCAACCATATCCACCGCTAACTCTTGGGCTACTCTTGTCTGAAGGAACAACGTGTTGTGAACCACGCTACCTGTTATCATTTTAAAGTGATAGACTAGAGGGAAGGTAACTAATCAACCATATCCACCGCTAACTCTTGGGCTACTCTTGTCTGAAGGAACAACGTGT
>NW_013666148.1:172441-182800 GCF_000517525.1 Limulus polyphemus
ATTGAAGTTCAAGTGTAATTACATTTTACTTACCCTTAATTTCTAGAAATCTTTGGTGGTTTCTAATCATATTACATGCGTAAAGATGAGAGGGTAAGCCCAAAATTCACCAGCAGTAATCTACCAACTGAAAGTTCTAGAAGTTTTTGTATTTACTTATTTTACTTAAAATTTACTTTTTTTTGCTCAAACCGATAAAAGACATAAGCACTTAAAGATCTGGAGCTAATTATTTTCCCGTTTTCAGTTATTTATGTAACAAATCAGTACCTCAGTGCGCTTATTGTTGATTCATCTTATTACTTACATCTATGAAAAAATATATCCGCAGATACACACACGAATATATATATTCACATGATGATATGAATACCAGTATGTTACGTCGCAATTAATGCACTTGGTGTCAAATTACTCCTATTTCAGAAAAAAATCATTCGTATTTAAATATTTTTTTCTTGGGGCACATATAGGGCGGAGTTCCTGAATGCGGTAAGCACGAGGTAATCCATTATACAGAACAAGATCATATGCTTTACACTAATAATCCACTAACATCCGACCTATAAAATACATCCGATAATCTAGTCACCCGGACATAAACGTAACTTATTGTAAACGACCACTTTATTACTGAGATTATTCAACTATTAGCATAAACTTGTATATATAGGACATAACGATTTGTAAGCATAATGAAAAATGTTAATACATACTACATGTTTCAACTCTGTTATGTAATGCTTGGGTAATAACTCATTTTTGAATGTCAAGTATGAATACCTTGTTCAAGGACCGTCAGACAATTCCAGAAAAGGCCGCAGGCACAATAGCCTTCCGCAGGAACTAGCAGTTATATCTGCACGTATGTCGGGTATTTCTGCTAGTCTAGGTAATGTTGGAACAATTTTTTTTCTAAAAAGCAAAACTCTATGAATTATAATAGAACAAAAAATACGTAACTAGATCCAGAAAGAGTAGGAGTATTAGTTTGTATACGATTGACATTCACACATTAGAAGTACAGTTAATCTAGGATAAGTTTATTGTATAGAAGTGACTGAATAAGGTAAATGTAAGCAGTATACGCCAAATTTAATGGAAGTGCAACTATCAACAAGAAAGTTCTGTTTAAGTAACAAAAACCGTTCACTAAAACGATGATTCTTGGTGGGGTTGCAACGTTTTCACAGTTCGACAAGAAAACAGATATCCTAGCACGATTTGAGCTTCCATTTATTTCTGTTTCCATATTTTTTACGGAGTTTGTGCATCATGATGGTTTGAACTTTCTTAGGTGTCCGCTAGGAGAACGAAACTAGTTCTTTATTGTTGCACAGAGTGACATAATAAGTTATTAATCGTTACTCTAAATATACAAGTTGTAAATGATGTAGATAAAACTGATTATAATTGCAACTCACTTACTTAATCTGGTTCACAACACAGCAGTCGTTGTTCATGAAAGCTGATGATATATACATATATATGTATATATATTGTGTCGAGACCACTAGTATGTCTGTCCTATCACAGCTGGCCTGAAGAGCCTTGGTACTGGGCGAAAGGCCTTATCTGCACTAGATATGACAGATGTAGTGTGGTTGACATATTGTAATATATTCTTCTGTACTTTCACTCATAAGTTCTCAGGATAAGGATAGTGGAACAGATATGAGAGTATATATCTATGCATGAATAATAGATATAATAGTAATGTCTGTAAGCTACGCTCTCTAAGACACGGAAATAATGCGAAATTTGGATCTAAATATTATTTTTTAGAGTATGTGTATTTACCGTAATTTAATCCTTTTTATATGAATTTTCAATATCTTACTTACACGGCTTAAAAACACAAATTGCAATAAATGTTCTATTACTGAGTTTATTTATTGTTTTTATTTTTAAAGTATGTGCTCGTTTTTCCCCGGGCGTTCGTTACATAATGACTGTAATATACTGTTTCAGTGTATAAGAGTTCATTACAAGAGCTGTGAGCCACGATTTGATTGAAATACAGTAACCACTTTGTTCTTTAATACATACAACGTATTCCTTCGTTGAGCTCGCATGCACAAATATAGCAATATATATATAATACAAATTAGGATCAAAGGTCAAATTAGTCACATTTGATTGGATGTCACAACTGCAACCGTATATCGTGAGCTAAATACCACGCAGTTTACAACAAGCTTTAACCAAAAAATAATAATTAAATTAATAACAATGTTGTCATGTATGGTCTTTCCTTCTCTCCATAAATATTAGTAAGTGGAATACTTCATGTCAAAACTAAAACGTTCGTGTTATGTTTGTTATTAAACGTTACTTGTTCTCGTTTTGTTTCTTCATGATATTTCTGTTCATTTATCATTTGCAGACACCCTATTAACCTCTATTAATTAGCCGTTTACTGCTATATAATTTAACTTAGTGATTGTGTAACTTGTTGCCTTTTTTAGGAATTGCAAAAAAAAATTGCTACGGAGAATATTTTTTAACACAAAAATATATATCTTGTGAACAAATTGAGCTTATTTTAATAAAATACTTCGAAAGAAAGTGGGCAGGTGCCAAAGGATTGAAAGTTAGCTAATATCACTCCTCTTTTCAAGAGAGGTGATAAAATTGTTCCAGTATTTACAGACCTATCAGTCTTACACCAGCTTCTGGGAAAAATTTTGGAAAGTATGATAAAAGATGCTTTACAAAGTCATTTAACAAAGTTTAGAATTTTATTGGATAGTCAACATGGTTTCAATAAGGGAAAATCTTGCCTTACAAATCTTTTTGGCATTCTTTGAAAAGGTTATTGCTTATGTAGATGAGGCTAAGGTTGTAGGTTTGATATATCTGGATTTTCAGAAAGCCTCTGACAAGGTGCCACATAAAAGTCTTGTAAAAATTATCTCTATAGGTGTGGGAGATAAGTTAGCTAATTGGACAGAAGAGTGGCTGGGTGGAAGAAAACAGAGGGTTGTTATAAATGGAGTTCAGTCAAACTGGATTAAAGTCACAAGTAAGGTATCTCAGGGCTCAGTCTTAGGACTTTTGCTCTTTTCTGATTTACATAAATGACATAGATGAAGGAATGGTCAATAAATTACTTAAATTTTCTGATGATATTAAAGTATAGGGTGTTGCTAGCTGTGAAGAGGATGCTGTTGCTTTACAAAATGATTTAGATCATTTAATGAGTTGGACAAATAAATGGCAGATAGGTGTTAATTATAATAAATGCAAGATAATGCATGTGGATTATCGTACTTTGAATTATAAGTAGAATCTGGATGGGAATAAATTTAACAGTGTCTTGAAAGAAAGGGATCTAGGTGTAATGGTTGATCAGTCTCTTAAACCATTCAAGCAGTGTGCTGTTACTAGTAGTAAGGCAAGTAGGATTTTAGGTTGTATCTACAGAAATATTGAAAACAAGTATAAAGAGATTATAATTTCATTGTATAGGTCACTGGTTAGGTCACATTTGGAGTATTCAGTCCAGTCTTGGGCTCCTTACCTTGGGAAGGACATTGAATTGTTGGAAAGGGTTCAGAGGAGGTTTACTAGAATAGTGCCTGGGATGGAGGGTTTGTCACATGAGGAGAGATTAAGATCTCTGAAACCATTTTCTCTTGAAAACAAGAAAGGTTAGAGAGGATTTGATTGAGGTGTTTAAGATTGTAAGGGGAAGTGATAGTGTTGATGAATCACCTTTTTTATACTTAATTGCAAAAATATTAGGGTTAGGGGACAGAATTATACATTTCGACAAGATAGGAGCCATCTCCAACTACGACAGTTTCGTTTTTCTAACTGGGTGGTTGGCCTTTGGAATGGGTTGCCTTCGGATGTTGTGGAGGCAGTAAATTTAAGTGAATTTAAGAGAAAGCTTGATAACTATATCATAAGGGTTGTATGTTAAAACTTACTATAACTTTTATATGCCTTTGAACTGATTGCTTTGACAATCTTATCTTTAAGTCTTTTAGGTTTCTATTTTTAGTAAAACATAATTCCATGCAAGGTTATCTATAAATAGCTACGCATTGTTGTTGTGTAGAATTTTCCGGTGAAACTACACAAAAGGCTATCTTCCGAGGTCGTCCCTAAATAACTGATAAACTCGAGAGAAAGCAGATAATCTACTGCGCCCTTCACCAATTCTTTGACTACTTTTGTTTGACCGAATAGTGGGACTTTTTAGTATTACAGTTATTTATTGAGATTAAATAACCCTAAGTATAGTTTTTACAAGTTTCTCGTACTGAACTCCGTATCTAACATTACGTTGTTTACTATTATTATCTACTAGAGCTACCTAGACAACCCGTTGGATTGTTAGCTGTATTTAAAGATGTGCACACAACGGTATTAGGGAGGTATAAAAAAATCGAAACATTTTACTTATTCATGAAAGTACGAAGAGTGAGCTAAGAAGGTTTGAGAAAGATTAAGAGACTAACTAATTAGCAGATTAGAGTTCACTGTTTATTAAAAGATTCTCTGTCACTGAGCTGTTAATTTTAGGGGAACATAATTCATCCAATGTGGCCGTATTATCATATATTATAAAATCGAACCTTTTTTTAAACACCACTAGATGTTACTAATGATATAATTATTCGGTCTATTATTCTCGTCTTTATTATTATTATTATGAATCCTGGTAATTTCACAAAAAACTTTCTGGTTATGACGCATACAAAATGTCTGATATAAAACCTGACGACGAACGGAGAATTCACTAGTCGAATCGTTGTGAAAATAATAATACACATAATAATAATAAAGACGAGAATAATAGCCCGAATAATTATACCGTTAGTAATACTAACACTTCGTCTCAATCATTTCGCAAAACTATACCACAAGAAGTTTCTCCATTTTTATTAAAAAATACCCGAAACAAAAGACAGGTTCAAAAACCATTACCAACCATCTAAAATCAAAACAATATAGCCGAAAATATCCTATCTTGATTTAAATAAAGTTTAAGGTGATACAACATCAGTCAAACTACTTTTTGTGCGTGTGTGTTAATTTTGTTTGCGAACACATTGGTTTCCGACAGTTGCTTTTCGGTGAAAAATTATAATTTGTTGTTTTGGATTTTGCTCTTTTATCATCACAAATCATATTACTGTGTAATATTAATAATATGCTAGTCGCATTAATTCTATCACTGTCTCCAGATGGCGTTCACAGTCCTAAACTTTCGCGTAAACAGGATACGCTCCAAGTGTTATTGAGAAACCAAGAGCGATACAGTGAAGTATAAGGTGACCTTCTCTTACTTTCCTAAGTGTATTAAATTACCGTTTAAACAAGTGACCTATTTCAATGTAAGACTAAAACGAGAGAGACAAGACAGCAAAGAGCTCGAATTTACTCTGAAGGCTTATTTTATGTATATACAATATAACTAAAGAGTATACAGACATATCCCATTCATTTTTAAAGTGGGAGTTATTTAATGTCACAGAGAAATAGCGTCACTTTCTTTATGGGAAGTTGGTTGATAAAATCACATTTAAATTCCCATTTAAAGTTATGTGTTCTTTACTGCGCAGTTAAAGAGATTTAACATGACTTAACTTATTATTGTTCACATTATAAAATGCATATAGAAATAATTTATTACAGATTTCAATATATACTAACTGTTAGTTTATAATTTCATTTTTATTTATGCAGCCATTCTATGTGTCTGTACTTTATAAGAACGAGTATTTCTGATAACCGGATGTTGGACCGTACCCGTACGTTAAGAATATTTATGGTAAGAACATCTGTCTCTTTTTGATACTAAATAATTGACGCTCAAGTGACAAAAACTAACTGATTTGTCTAATTACATCTCTCGGGGAACTACATCAAGAAATAAAAAAAAGAGGAAAGAACTAAGACTAAATTCACTCGTCTGTATCGTTATATGGCCTGACATTATTTGGTGCTTAGTGCAATTTACTCACAATCTGCAGGTCGCGGGATCGAAACCCGTAACCTAACATGTTCAACTTTTTAGCTGTGGAGATGTGTGTTATAATGTGACGTTCGATCCCACTATTCGTTGGTAAAGAGTAGCCCAAGAGTTGGCGGTGGGGGACATTGACTATATGCCTTCCCTGTAGTCTATTGCTTTAGCGCTAGGGACGGCTAGCGCAGATGGCCTTTAAGAAGCTTTGTGCGAAATTCAACAAACAAACTAATTGTATTGTTTTTTTTTAAAAGAGCTTAAAGTGAAACCTGGTCTAAAACAAACAGTCAATACTAAATATAATATGTAGAGCACTTTGATAGTTTACTATTCATTCAAATACTACTTGATGAAAGTAGTAATTCACTATTTCACAACTATATTTCCATCACTATTTCACAAACTTATTTCACCCAGTATATTTAAAGATTTTTTTATCTGCGCCCGCCTTACGTAAAAACAAAATTATCCATGAATACATGATCAGTTAAATTTATTTTAGTCTGAATTTCTTTTTTCTAATGCAGAACAAATTATATGTTGTTGTAGGCTGTGTCTTATAACTAAGTCGTTTGTATTGTTGTTTGGAGAGAGGGAGTTCATTTTACGTGATGAGCGTGTGACTTTCTGACCAAAGCCTTCTTGAAGGTTTAGGATTGTTTGTTTGGTTTGTATTGAATTTCGCGCAAAGCTACACTAGGGCTATCTGCGCTAGCCGTCCCTAATTTAGCAGTGTAAGACTAGAGGGAAGGCAGCTAGTCATCACCACCCACCGCCAATTCCTGGGCTACTCTTTTACCAACGAATAGTGGTATTGACTGTCACATTATAACGTTTCCACGGCTGAACAGACGAGCATGTTTGGTGTGACGGGAAGACTAACATGGCCGTTCTTATTAGGAAGTAAATACATAGGCAGGTGTGCTACATTTTCAATAATGTTCTATAGGTGTTTACAGACACACTATATAAAGATGATTCCAGCAAAGTTAAAATAGTTTGGCTCATGAACTTTTACTTTCTTCATGCTTTCCTCATTTAAAATGTGGTTGTTCCTGATGCATGTTGACTTATCTGTACATTCATTTACGTGAACTATTTAGAAGATCAACTCCACCCCTAAGTAAATGGGTTATCTAAAGTCCTTTCTCAAGAGTTTGCATAAAATATCCGCGCTCCACTGCGGGGTTCAAAGACTCCCTCATGATACACAGAAGTCCCAATGTACCAAACAAGCTCTTCCAGTATCATCAATTATTTTTATATCTTCCCCAAAGAGGGCCGTACCCGAAAACAAACTCGACTAGGACCCCCAATGGCTCATACGCATTTGTGCCAAGTTTGGTACAGCTAGTTTTAGAGTGGGAATATGAACACAGTTTCAAAAGTGGCGCTCCATGTTCAACAGCTCTGCAAACCTATTCGAAGACCTCTCCTTTTCATGTCTGGAAGCATTTTAACCTCAGTTATAAGGGTCTACGCCATATAGTATGGACAGCCCGGGCCAACCCGAGTCTGCCTGCCTAATTTAGTTCTGTTGGCCCCAAAATTGTGGGAGAAATTCGCAGACAAGAAATCAAATTTGTAAACAAACAATATAAATTAATATAGGATATACACACTCCTCCATTGTTATTCTATAAGCCTAGTCCCCCGATGGGACAGCGAAAACTCTTTGGATTTGTAACGCTAGAATCAGGGGGTTCGATCCCCCTCGGTGGACACAGCAGATAGCCCGATGCGGCTTTGCTATAAGAGAAACATACATTCATAAACTATAAGCCTACAATAATAAACATATCTTTACACAGAATAAGAATGCCGAAATAAGATAGTTTAGGGTATGTATAGGATTATGTTTTATGTTAACGGTTTAATTTAGGCATAGACGCTCATAAAACGTATTTCTTCATTTCTTTGTTAATAATGAATATCCGGCTTTGGAAATGAAATAAAAACGGATCCATCATTTGAAGCAAATTTTCATCTATATATTCGCTGTCATCTTCCAACATCTTAGTATTGGTGGATGATGAATAAAGCTTACATTTAGTCTTCTCTTTTTAGGACTAGGTAACTTTTCCCCATATTACCTTAAGCATGAGAAAAATAACTTAACTATATCTCTCTGAATGTCTAAATCTATTAACAAGAGCAATATAAGTTCGTGAAAAATCAACTTCCCCAACTTATGTTACGAAAATATGTGAAATAATTAAAACTATAATGCGTATCGTCATAGGTCTATTTAAACCAGTGGTCGGCAACCTTTTTTGATCGCGGGTCAATTATTTTTGTTGTTGAAAGATTTAGCATTGTGTTGGGTCAGTGATAATCATATAATTATTAATACCGGTACATGTATTTTAAATGTGTATGTTTATTTACATACAAAAAAATTAATAGTTCGACCAGTTTGATATTTTCCCCTGAAATTGATCTTAAAATTCTCCGTAGCCGTGACTCCGTCACATAGGTCTATTTAAACCTTTAGAGACTCGGTGGAAATATTTATTTCCATGTTATCACTTCAGTTAGTCTAAATTGATTAAAACTATAATGTGTATTGTCATAGGTCTATTTAAACACACTCGGTGGAAATATTTATTTCCATATTTTCACTTCAATTAGTCTAAATTGATACACAGGCGTCAGAAGCACAATGTGTGGATTTGGGTAGAAGGGCAAAGTTGTAAACGAATGAAACTTGTCAGAAGTGCCTATATCTTAGGAAGGCAGAAGTAAGGGGATTCGGGGACATGCTTTCCCGGAAAGTCTTTACAATTAGCGTGGCATTTTGGACATATTTTGATGTAGTGAGGACCAAGATATTATGGAAATCAATGAAAACACAAACAAAATGTATTTAAGGATAAGTTTTAATGACCGTCTTACACATCTTTCATTCTTTATTGACCTTTAACGTCTAATCTCTTTATCTTATTTTACAATATTATTTTCTTATAGTGAGACGTTATTTTTATAAAACAAATTTCATGTTGGGGACAGCTAAATCTATCGAGATTTTTGTGGGCTTGGGAGCCGAAGAAGATGCTGGACCCTCTTGTAATGAAGATGAGGGCTGTGGGTGCTCAAAAATATGTACAAAGGATACACAATTAAGTAAAACATATATTTAGTTTTTTTTAAATGTACCCTTGGAAATTAAAACAACAACAAAAGATGATGACTATTACATCTTCTGATCTACGGTCCGTTTTGTTGTGATACAAATCAAAGAATTAGCTTTTTCCATTTAGACCTTAAAAAAAGAACTGTGTTCGTAGCTTAACTCAATTTGTTTGCTTGGGGACCGCAGTAAAGTTTCAGGGGGAGCTTTAGCACATACACAAAGTACGCAGTACACATTGGATGAGGGGCCTCAGTGAGGATACGGAATATTGCCTTGTGCTAAGAATGTTTGGGAACATGACTGGCATAAAGCATAGACTAATTAGTAAGTAATTTTGTTATAACTAGATACTAATTACTAACTAGTTTTGTCTTACTTTTATGCTCCTAATCTTATGCCGGCTTCAGAAAATTCCCAGAAGGACTGTTTCTGTATTAGTAGTGACGGGGATTCGATTGTGGGTTCTTGATGGGAATCTGATACCTTTACGATGCAACACAGAAATAGTCGTTCTGAGGAATTCCCTGAAGATGGCAGCAGATTAGCAGCCGAAACATAGGATGAAACTAGTTAGTAATTGGTTACGTTACTAAAATTATTACTAATCAATAATTAGACTTAGGTGATCGTCTAGGGGTTTAACCATTACAACATTGATATCCGATAAGTACTTTTATTTGTTTGTTTGTTACTAAGTGCAAAGTTACACAATGGGCTATCAGTACTCTGCCCACCGTTGGTATCGAAACTTGATTTTTAGCATATAGACTTACCACTGACTAACCGAGAGGCCAGTAAGTACTTAACATAAACCTAACGTGCCTTATTCCGAGGTCGAGAAACTTCATTTATTATGAAACCCTGTTTTAGACACAATGAATACTTCTAACAGCTCAAGCATCTGAATGGCGTGTAGAAAGATTTAACACTACAAAATTATGTTCAAAGCTCTCAGTTAATAAATCGGCATTTTAAGCAACTAACGCATTAAGCTCAAACCGTTGAAAAACAACGAAACTAATAAGTTGAAATAAATCCATAACAACGGCATTGGCTTTTATGATGTTCTTTTTTTTTCATATAAGAACCACGTTCTTTCTATATAACCCCCAAGTGGCACAGCGGTATGCCTGCGGACTTACAACGCTAGAATCCGGGTTTCGATACCCGTGGTGGGCAGAGCACAGATAGCCCTTGTGTAGCTTTGTGCATAATTAAAAAAACAAACAAACAAACAAACAAA
>NW_013666148.1:182810-183876 GCF_000517525.1 Limulus polyphemus
TTTCATATAAGAACCACGTTCTTTCTATATAACCCCCAAGTGGCACAGCGGTATGCCTGCGGACTTACAACGCTAGAACCGGGTTTCGATACCCGTGGTGGGCAGAGCACAGATAGCCCATTGTGTATCCTTGTGCTAATCTTCACATAAACAAACTTTCTATATAAAAATGGGTTGATCGTACTTCTACTCATTTATTTTAGCAATCTGTATTGTGTGGCCCCCCAATAGCACAGCGGTATGTCTGCGGACTTACAACGCTAGAATCCGGGTTTCGATACCCGTGGTGGGCAGAGCACAGATAGCCCTTGTGTAGCTTTGTGCATAATTAAAAAAACAAACAAACAAACAAACAAGCTGTATTGTGTGTAGTCGTATTAAAAACGGGCAAAATAATACATTAAATCTTTATTGGAGACTTACTTGTTGGTTACTTAACCAATTGTATTAACTGGTGAGTATTCTGATTTAATTATAGGATACTATCTCTATTCCTGATTCGGAGGTAAAGAACTGGTCTTCCGAGAGAGCTTGACAACATAGCTGCTTGAAACTGGCTATGCTACTATGACGTGTAGTATAAGGAGCTGTTGTGCCAGTTGGCCTGTCAAACTGGTCTGGTAGCAAATACCAAGCTTAAGAAACCTTTAATGCTTTCCACGCGACAGCTAGTCTAGCTGTATACAAATACTAGGGTTTGGGTCTTCGACCAGAGATGGTATATGACATAAAGGCATGCCAGTATTTTCCCACTTCTTCAACGTTAACTCGGATTTAGCTGTTAAGCTATTCGGGCGCTGTGAATAACCCTTCGTGTTTTTTTTTTCATTTTTCGCTGAATCTACTTAGAAATATTCTTAGTAGCATTTGTTACTTATTTATTCGCATTTACTTCTTATTGTATATTGAAGTATAAATTAATTGTAATAAAATGCAATTTAAAGATTTTTCAAACCTTACAAGAACACATTATTTTGTGTTTGAGGTCCCCTCTCACGCGTGTATATATATATATATATATATATATAGATATACATATATATATATATATATATATATATACACG
>NW_013666148.1:184273-196944 GCF_000517525.1 Limulus polyphemus
GCTGGAAATAGTATCTGCATTATTTTCTCAAGCTACAAATCCCTATTTTGACTCCATATCTACAGTACTTACCAATTTTAGTGGAGTCAAAATAGGGATTTGTAGCTTGAGAAAATAATGCAGATACTATTTCCAGCCTTGTTTGTTTAATTTTTAGAGTCTCTAGTTGTAGACTTGAAAATATAATATTTGCATTTTGATTCGACTTGTTTCTGTACTTTTTTTAACGATCCCTATTCTCCCTTTTTAAACCAACAATTTTTACTAATCTTGTTTCCTATATTTTTATTTCCATTTATGGATAATAAGCTTTAAACTACTTACCTGCAATATGCATTCAGTTGAATGTTACATGTTTTTCAACAGTTTACTGCTGCGTTGGCTTTTTTTCACCCAACCACCACACTGAACTTATTTAAAATAAATAACAAAGGTACAACATAAAATAAACACATGTACTGGTATGTAACTACAACAAACAATGTAAAGTTGTTCTCATAGGACCATCTTGAAGGCAAAGATTGTATCATTCAAGATTTAATGACCGGCTTCCATCAATATCACAGTGTAATGTAACAAAAGACGAGCAGCAACAAAGCAATCTCATCAGAACGGAATAGTGTTTATTCTAAGACAGTACAACGCAGATTATTGTAATGTAAACAGACGCAGTAACATGGTTACCTTGTTAGGTCTACATGACATATATGTATGTTTTTCAACACCTCCTGTGTACAAGTGTTTGGAAAAATAAAGCGACACAAATAATGCATGCAAATAGATATCAGCGACACACTTAGCGTAAGTCGCCAATTATCAACAACATTTACAACTGCTACCTTAACGCGAACTATCAAGACATACGGTAGTGTGTCGTGCGGCCAAAACAACCTGCTGCAGGACAAACTGTGTGTTATTAACAGGAGCGATGGTTTAACGATTTTTCCACCTTCTGTAGTTCGGACTGTCGTAATCCAAACTGTCACATATTTTCATGGATGTGCTCTACTGGACTATTCACATACCAAATTTCAAGGCAATCTATCAAGAAATACCTGAGATATAACACCTCCAATTTTAATTGAGTTTCTTCCAATTTTTTTCTTCCCACCAAAAGTAGGGAAACTTTATTTGATAGAAAAACATACTTAACTTTTATGGATTTTTGTTTTCAAATTTGGTACATTGATAGATCTTTTCAACCTACAATTAGTAGTCTTATTTGAAGCAAATATAAGCCACATGTGCAAAGTTACTGAACAAAAACCGCTCAAATTTGACGATAATTTTTGCGAACGCCTACGCTAAAGTCACGTCTAACATTTTTATTACAGCTTCATTTAAGAATAAAAGTGGACCGTTTTTAGTTTTCTGACATTTGGATTAAAAACGGCTGATTTAGAGCAGCCTACTATATAGTGAAAGAACCTGCAGATGCATAATTATTGGTTAGGCCAAGCAAACTAGATTAGCAGTTTCTAGCTCAAGTTTTCAAAAAGAATCATGCAGGTGGATGGTTATTATTTATTATTCATTGCCAACTTTTAGCACAAATTTACTAACTTTTATGAAATTATCCTAATTGAAGAGCATTTAGCATCACGTGATATTAGCTTAAGCAATTAGCATAAATAATGATGCTTGATACGGCTGTACTGATTTCATGGGGGTGATGACAAGAAACTGTTAATCTAGATTCCATTGCATTTCTACAAAGGAAGCTATTAACACTGTTTTAGAGACGAAAAACTACCACCATATATGTTATAAAATCTGGTTGGTTCTGTAAGGTATAGGTCTTTTCCGAATAATAGGGTTACGATCCTAAAGCTGATGTGGGTTACTATCGAGTGTCACTCTCTTACTTGCTGTGGTTTGTTGGAGTGTATTGACAAAACGTTGTGATATCTAATTAAAAACACCTTAGGTGTGAAAACGAGGTGTGGCCAAAATAAAAGGATTGAGGGTGTGATTAGCAGCTACACTTATAGCTTTGATGATAATTTTACAGCAAATATTCATTCATTAGTTAGCTAGGCCGCGTATTTTGTTTACCCACCATCATGTACCAAGTGAAAAAAAAAAAAAAAAACGCGTCCTGGCTAACTAATGAATGAATATTTTTTGCTGTAAAATTCTTATCAATACTATAAGTGTAGCTACCAGTCTGGCCACCAATTTTGATTCAATTCCTTTAAGTCGCACACTCAATCCATTTATGGGCGCACCTTTTTTTTTTCAAACCTAAGGTGATTTTGATTAGATTTAAATATAGCAATAGCTATATGAAATAGTGCTATGGGCAGTGGTAATAAATACTGAATACGCATTCACGATTTCAGTTAAGTATAAGAAACAGTAAAAAGAATCACCACCATCGTCTGAGTAGGGACATCTACTATGTTAATCGTCCACTGTTAAAAACTTCCCGAGATATAGTCGTGGAAATCCACGTAGAGACAGTAAACTCGAGTAACAATGAACAATAGGGACCCAAGTAACAATATGTAATAGCAAAATCGGGAATCTTTCACGTGACAATTTTCAATTAAAGCGCCAGAAAATATACGAGTTGTAGTTTCCAACTAACGCGCACGCTAGGAAAACATCGGATTCTTTGATGGCGGAAAGTGAAGGACAAAATCAAGGTGATCGAATTAAGTTTTAAAGTACTTTCTCAGTTTGTTTGCAAAATTACTGTATGATTCCACACTACAGTAGATATCACTTGCAATAATTTTAGAGTGGAGTCATAATAGGGATTTGTAGCTTGAGCAAACTGTCAGCAGCAGATCTCCAGCCTTGTTTGCTTACTTTTTGCGATCCCTATTTGTAGTTTTTAAAATCTCAATTTTTAATTATCTTGTGTTTTGGCTTTTTTAATGCATAACGAGAGCTATCTGCGCTAGCCGTCCCTAATTTAGCAGTGTAAGACTAGAGAGAAGGCAGCTAGTCATCACCACCCACAGCCAACTCTTGGGCTACTCTTTTACCAACGAATAGTGGGATTGACCGTAACATTATAACGCCCCCACGGCTGAAAGGGCGAGCATGTTTGGAGGGACGGGGATTGAAACCCACGACCCTCAGATTGCGAGTCGAGTGCCCTAACCACCTGGCCATGCCGAGCCCCATATAGTATAGTATGGAAGAATATGCAAATATCACATCAACATCACAATTTTTTTTATAAGTATCATCAACGTGAGACTGACGAAGAAGGAGAGAAAAAAAAAACTGAAATAAAGAACAGTTAAAATCTCACTGTTCTTTTATATTTAAAGTATGATTCCTGATTTTTAGGGATTGTAAACTTTTCCTCCACCTTGATCTATAACGTTTGGTGTAACGGGGATTCGAACCCACGACCCGCAGATTGCGAGTCGAGCTCCATAACTACCTGGAAATGTCGGGCCTTGTTAGGATGGTAATTTTAGAGCCTAAATTCTTTAGAGCCTAAATTTGTCCCTGTTAGGACTACCATAAGACCATTTGCTAATAACAACTTGTTTTATTTTTCTAAGGAATTTGTCAGAGATTATGGTTTAAGATCGTATGTAGTATCTTCATATCGAAACATCATGGTCAGAGCGCCCACCATATACTGTTTTTCATACTTAAACTTAAACAGCTAAATGTTTTTAATACGTGTTGAAATGACGTCCATAACCCTTGCCATTCTTGCTATAAAAGTGCAATACTAATAATATGTAATTCACGTAGGACTACAAAGAAAGTAAGCCAGTTTCACTTAAATCATAATGTACCAATGTTCCCATGTAGCGATTTAAGTTAGCGTCTATATATATATATATATATATATTTAAATTCTGTAGAGAAACGTCTATCTGTTTGTAACTCATCTCATCAAAAATTTCGTACAACTACTGATGCTATAGAACATCCAATTTTCAACACTGCTTAGCACCATTATGTATAGGTGCCAGTGAATTCTGATTGCAGAAATTATTCATTAAAATTCAGCACTCCAAAATCTAGAATTTCTGGAGTATTAATATTATTTCCCAGCAAAGAATCAACCTTCGAAAATATTTTACCAACTAATATATTTTTTAACATTTTACTGAAAAGTCGGATGCCTACTTACGAAAAGGAAGCTCTACATCGTCTCGCCTCTGACTCTTTTTTCATTTCATTCTCAGACCTCTCACATAACCTTCTGCTTGAAGCAGTAGGAGCTGAAGTCTGTTGGGTAATTTCGAATTCACAACTTCCTTGAGCGGATGATAAAGAAGGCAGAAATTGAATTCCGCCACCTTTCCTCAGCCAATCTGTATTAACGTAGTCCGGTTCCCTTTGGACATTAATCTCGTGCTCAGAATTCTCGATCAGCTTGCATACTGACTTCTGATGGTGCGTTGGGTGATGCTTTAGGAGCGCATTCTCGGAGCTATTAAGTAATGTGTGTTGGGATGACGGTGACGTCAAACTCGAGTGTAAGCTGTGTTGGTTCTCCTCTTGAGAAGATGAAATTTTATTCCGAAGAGTGATTTTACTATCATCATCACAAACACATAAGGAATATGAACGTCCGTGGGAAAGAATGGGTCGTTCTTCAGTGATCTCAGATCCTGATTGAAAACAATCCTTACTGTTGGTTGCGAGTCTGAGGTCTCTCTGGAAGGAATTTTTTTCCTTATTTCCAAATAAACATTGAGAATTAGATTTACATACTTGTGACGGGTTTGCACTAGAAGCTTTTCCTTTTAATGACTGCCTGAATGAAGAAGATTTCTGCCAAGGGTTTTGGTGTTCTTTTCTATGAAGGTTTCCAGAAATCTCGGATTCGTTTCTATTACTATTATTTCTGTAAAGAAAAAAATATATATATGCTAAATGATGAGAAAAATAATTTTGGTTTCAAAAAATCAATGATGAAACCATTCGATAATGAGAAAAATGGTGACACAAAAACTTAGGTTTCGGTTTTGTGATCTTCTAAAAATATGTTCTTCAGCAAATTTGTTATAAGTTTTGACTGAGTAAATGCTTATTATTGTCCACGATAAGTTTTAGAGAATCTCATTTCGATTATATAACTTCATATTTATAGAACTTTTCCTTATAAATCGTTCTTTGCCTACTTATTAATATATGCACACAATACACACACACACACACACATTATGTGCATGGTTTTGTAATCTCGTGAAGGAAGTCCACGGGCTAATTCAGCTCAAAAATTAAACAGCCTCAAACCCTCTTTCTGAACAAAAATAGCATTAAATACATATGTAAACATCACAAACAAACTTCGCGTGGCCATTTCCTACACCTAAAGGGTGACACACTCCATATTCGACCTAGTATGGTATAGGTTTTGTTACCTAACACGTTTTGATATTATGGTTCATCCTGCCCAGATAGGTAGAAAATCCCTGTGTTAGTTAGATTCAGTTGAAAAGCTGAATAACCCTAAATTCATCTTCGGAATGAAATGTTAAAGATATTTGTATATACACAAAATCTATACATATTTTCATAAATATTTTTGAGTATTGAATAAGAAGAAAAATTAATTGCACTACTGAGGTGTTTATTACATTATAAATTAGAATTATTAGGCATACATATACATATTACTTGGTTTTGCTATTTCTTACAATTATGTTTATAAAATATTTTACGATTTTTATTAATCGTTTATCATTTTAAAAATATTTCTAAGTGCTACTGTAGTGCATATGGGAATTAAATGTCATTTTTAAAGCACAAAACTACACAAGGGGCTATCTGTGCTCTGCCCACCACGGGTATCGAAAACCGGTTTCTAGCGTTGTAAGTTGGCAGACATGCCGCTGTGCTACTGGGGAAAATGAAATTTAATTAAGACTAATCTAAATTCGACGAAAGATTTGATTTGGCAATCATTATCGCTTAAAACATCATACTTATTAACTTATTTGAACATATTTATTCACTTATGCTATATTCTTTGACTATAATTAGACACAGTCACAATTTGTTTGTTGTTAAATGCAAATCACAGAACGAATCCGGCACTTTATAGCGTTATAGGTCTTCAAGCTTCAAGGGAGATTTTGTAGTTGAAATGATTTATCTCTACTACTTCGTGTTTATAACGGACGTGTGTGGTCCATTATTAGTTTTCTTTTTCCTTGCTAAAAGAAGCAAGTAAATAAAATGGCATCCATCAGAATCCCAGTCCAGCAAATAAGAAAGTTGAAAAAAAAACTGTAACACCCTTCTTCGCTTATTTATTTATGTCAACATTTAGACGAGCAATTTCACTCTATTAATGATTAATTGTTTTCTAACACTCGTCTATTGTTATTTTAATGTGTGATTACTTAATGTGTGATACTCCTCAACCAATATGTAAAACATTCATAACGGACATCCCTGCAACTTCTTTTCATTAGTTATAAAATAAATCATTAACTTAAATCAATAGATATTTGATGAGCTCTGATTATTCCAACGGTTGAAACTTACCGTGAATGAAAATTACTGAAAGATTGTTAGCATGCTAATGATACTCAAGGAAAAATCTTCCTGAGAATGGAACACGAAGAAGCAACTTCCCACAAGTAAGCACAAAGAGACCGTCTTTTTGATGATTGCTAATATAGTATCTCTTTCTGATTGCTTATCAGTAAAGAAGTCTTTAGAAGACGAAAAGCCTGTATTAAACTGATATTACTAACAACTAGTCAACACATATACGGCAAATATCGCATCGACGTATCACTTATTGGTCCAATTAAAACTTCAAAATTATTTTCTTTTCACAATTTTCATGGGTCGTAAGTTGAATGATTAAACTTTGGTTTCTTACGCTTACCACGATACACATACTAATGGTTCCCTAATAGGCGGCCAGCGGAACATATTAATGCTCGAAAGCCTGATACGTGGCCTATACTGTAATAATATAGTGCTTGTTAACCATTATAATACTCAAGAGTAAGCAAAACCATATTTTGGAAATGATTTATTTTACAACAAGCCAGGGACCAACCCTAGGCCTTATGGCCATCATCTGACGTGATCCAGTGTGGAAAATAGCTGGGGAATACTAGTGTATTCTCAAACCTCACGTTTTTTTAATTCACTAGTAATCAAACCTGTATCAATACGTTATTATTAATTTTTTGGAAGCGGGTTTGAGTGTATTCTCAAACCTCACATTTTTTTAATTCACTAGTAATCAAACCTGTATCAATACGTTATTATTAATTTTTTTTGGAAGCGGGTTTGTTACATTGCTGTGCAAAACCACTCAATTCGCGTATATGAAAAGCTGTATTCCAAAATTAAGTGTTTTAATTAATATAAACGTAATTTTACAAAAAAAAATAACCGTTTTTCATTCTACAAATCATATTTTAAAAGTATTTTTTACGAAATTTCAGACATTACTCGTGGACTCGCTGGAGTACCCTCATGGACCTCCAGTTTGAAAAACGCTGGTGTAGAGTGACGTTGACGTAGTTTATCGCGATGTTTCGGTGACACAATTAGCAAAAGCCATCAATTAACTTAAGAAACAAAGTACGATCATATGTTGATCAATCAGAAAACAAGAAACAGTAATCCAAACACTTTGGGAAGGGAGGCATTACCTAATCAAGTGTGAATTGGGTTTCTTCAAGGTGAATGGGGAAGGAGGAAGACCTACCTTCCCAAAGTGCTCAGGTTACTTATATATATATATATTGCTTGGTAATTATCAACGTCAAAGTAGTTACTTTGTTCGCTAAAACCTGGTTGATTTGTAGCTCAGATAGTTTGTCTGTTTTTTGAATTTCGCGCAAAGCTACACGAGGGCTATCTGCGATAGCCGTCCCTAATTTAGGAGTGTAAGACTAGAGGGAAGGCAGCTAGTCATCATCACCCACCGCCAACTCTTGGGCTACTCTTTTACCAACGAATAGTGGGATTGACCGTAACATTATAACGCCCCCACGGCTGAAAGGGCGAACATGTTTGGTATGACGGGGATTCGAACCCGCGACCCGCATATTGCGAGTCGAGCGCCCTAACCACCTGGCCATGCTGGGCAAGTTCACATAGAACTTTCTTGTTAGAAAATCTAATGTGTTGAAGAATCTTGATAATGATTTTTTTTATTGTATGTTTACCTCTGGTTCGGAGGAATACCGAGGCAGTGAAAGTAGCTACCTCCAAATTTAGGGCCCGAAATTAAGATCCCTACAACATTTTACAACTTTATTACTTTTCTCGATATTTTGTACCTGTCTGAAAACAAAAACGGATATCCGAGTAGCTTATGAGCTACTGTAGCACTCCAAAATAATCTGTTTAATAGATTTCAAATTACTAATTCAAATTATATAACAGACAAAAATCGTATTCCAAACCCCCCTTCCCTCCCCACATCATCTTATACACACAAAAATAACTATACTAATAGAAAATGTTTTTTGTTTTTATTAGTCCCGAGGCTGCTTACAAACGTTAGGGGACCTTAGATGCTGATGTATCATCGGTGATTTTCGGGTAGAATCACCTGGTGGTGATCATCTCCTCTCCAGGTAAGAAAATTAATACTATAAGGAAAAAATAACATCTTGAACGTTTTCAGTAATTTTTGTGTTATTTAACAAATTTGTTATTTTGACAAATAAAGTGTTTACGGATGTAATTGTATTTAAACGTTATGGTTGAAAAAGAAATCATACTAACGACAAATGTTAACTATGAATATATTATATCACATGAACAAACAAGTCGGCTGTCCATACTAACGAGAAATGTTAACTATGAATATATATTATCACATGAACAAACAAATTCGGCTGTCCATACTAACGACAAATGTTAACTATGAATATATTATATCACATGAACAAACAAGTCGGCTGTCCATACTAACGAGAAATGTTAACTATGAATATATATTATCACATGAACAAACAAGTCCGGCTGTCCATGCTAACGACAAATGTTAACTATGAATATACTATATCACATGAACAAACAAGTCCGGCTGTCCATAAGAACCTAGATAAAAAAACAACAACTTTGAAATGCTCGCGACAACACTGATAGATAAAGAAGAGCGTATTTGAAATGTAATTCTACAAGATGGCGAACTTACAAATATATTGTATAATAACGTAAAAACAAACTAATTTACCAAGGTGAGCCAAAGAAATGAAGCACACCAAGAAATAATTACTACGTAGGCTTTTCGTCAGTTCTATTGTTTATTGTAGTCAGTCGTCTTCCCCCTCCCTCTTTCTTTGTTGTATTAGTGTCATTCCAACAAGTGACACGTGAGGTGAGTTCCGGGACAACGATTAGAAAGCCCAGGTGGAGATACGGTTTTTGTAAAAGAGGCCAATACTGTTACAGAATTACAGAAGCAATACTCACAGGTCGGTGACTAGGCCCACGCACATCGTGTAGCGTTCAGCCTTCCGTCCTTTCTTTTTCTGGGACGTGAGGAACTGATGAAACTAATGAGCAACATGTATTATTATTATATACAATAAATTAAATGTAAACACTTTTTGGGTTTGCTTCTTTTATGATACTCACAATTTTCAATCTTTTAAAACTAAACGTATAAGCCCAAAACCTCATAAAGATTGTTTGTTTGTTTCAAATATTTGCGCAAAGCCACACACGGGTTATTTGCGCAAGCCATTCTTATTTTGAACTTATAGACTTGAGAGAAGGCAGCTAGATAACATTACCTACCGCCATTTCTTGGACTACTTGAATCGAATAAAGGGATTTGACCTTAACTCTTATAACGCACCCGAGACCTAAGTACGGCTGTAACAGACATGAACTATGAATTCTCGGCATACTAACCACTTATCACGTCTGATCCACCTCTCTAAAATACACTTCATCTTAAAACTTATCAACAGTAAATTTTATCTATATTTTATATTATATATATTATATTTTTTTTCCCGTTAGTAAACGTTTCAAGCGCAAGTTATTTAATAGCTTAGAATGTATAAAGCAGAGTAGTTTAATGTATTTTAACAACTTTAACTGGAGTTACAAAACTTGTTAACATTTAGGCTTACTATATGTCTAAGTGCGTTTCTAAAAGTTAACAGAGTTATGTCGAAAATAAACTTTAAAAGATACATCTACCTTAGCCTGTATTACAAATGTGATCTAAGGATGAGCAGAAGTTGAGTCACGATGAATCCAGAAAAACAGGATTATTTGAAGAAGAGCACCGGTTATATATATATATATATATTGAAACTTACCTTGTGACTAGATTCAATGGTGATAAAAAAGAAAACTTTTATCTTCTCACACACTCCTATTAGCTAGTCACACTACAAGCTAGAGCAAGCATTCTTTCTACAAGAAACGTGATAACATTAGCTTAGTACTCACTCTCACCTAGTCACGAAAACGCGAAGCAAAAGAAATGGTCGAGCCCAATATATGCAAGGGAGGGCCATAATAGTCCGAGTTGTTAAAATTTGGGAGGGGAAAGAGTTACTTATTAATAAGTTTTTGTGCCAGCCTTGCAACTAAAATTGATATACATTATGGGGTTCCTTATCCTTCAAAATCTTGAGTTTCGACACCTGTGATGGGCAGATCACAGATAGCTCATTGTGTAGCTTTGTGTTTAAACCACCATTTAGCCCACAATATATTTTCCAGAAACAATATAATTCATTAGTTGAGTTTTTATAGTTATTACCTCTAGCTATTATTAATAATACCAGTAGGATTGAATATGAAAATCGTTTTAATCAAAATGCATATAAATAAGACTTTTGTTGCAAAATAATGAAAAATCGCCCCTCTTGCAATAAAAGTCATCATCTAGAAAACCAACGGGCACTCCTTATTCACTTACATTTCTTTGCTTATTTAATTAATGAAGATAATATATTAATGTAATTTCAAAATTAAGATTTAAAATTTATCATTTTCTATATTAAGCAAGATGCAAAAATCACAGCGATCTGCTCATATATCTCTTGAAGACTTCCATCCTCTCTCAAAGTGATATAGCTATCAAACTATCGAGTTTGGCGAAGTATTCATGGGAGCATCCAAGCAAGTTTTGAAAGTTACATCTTTTCTGTTCAAATTTCAAAAATCAATTCCTTTTCTATGAATTCATTGGTCTGTGCTAAACTCTCCTGCGATTTACTGCTCGACTTTCAGAATTCTTGTTGCTTCCGTTACAGAGATATAAGATTGATTTTGTTTGAAGGGAGAAGAATAACTTAACAAGAAAATATAGGGAAGTAGATAAGGAAATCGGGCATTTGTGTAGGCAAACAAAAGATGAGTATCTAAACAAGAATTGATCACAAATGGAGGAATGTGAAGCAATAATATACGTGAATTGCACATAAAAATAAGATTTGAATAGAAAAACCAATCCTGTCTTCTCGACGAGCCATCTAAAGTACACATGACCAGATACTTTTTGAAACTGGTGGTGTTAAAGAGAGGTAGGCGGAGCTGCGAGAGGATTATATAACGGGTCCAGGGAAGAGCATTTGTTTGTTTGTTTGGAATTAAGCACAAAGCTACCCAATGGGCTATCTGTGCTCTATGTAATATTTTTGTGTGTTTAATATCTGTGGATTATCTGTCGCGAAAATTGAAACCAGAATTCTAGTGTCATAAGCCTTTAAGCTTACCGATGAACCACCGGAGGACGGATCGGTTCTCAATTTTCACGTTGGTTTTAAGGTCTTCGACAATAGATAAAATCAAAATTACAGCGTATTTGTCACTTAATTTTTGCCCTAAAGTGTAAAGCATTGTAGTATACATAGATAGTTACTGTGTTCCAGAACTTGTAAGTATATTTCCATGGTGTTATTCACATTTTTTCCGTGTTGAGCAGCCACGTGAATAGTGTCTGTAGCAAACAGGATGGAAGCACACTTAAACAGAAGTTGCCCAGTCAAAATACACAGTGTGGAAGAAAAGCAATAAAACGAAGGATATGAATGGCAATAATTGCTCAAAAGATATCATAGATGACAGAAGAACCTGTTAAGTTGTTGTATATGAGCATTCCTACTCTATTGGGTGAAAACGTGGGCCACGTCTGCTGAAACAGTCGCCAATTTGATGCATTTGAAATGGGTAGACTGGCAGGGATTTTCATTGGTAAAATGGAAGAAAGACGTGTGGGAGAAAGACAGAGGTTCACATGGCTCGAAGACGAAAAGTGGATTGCATGTTAAAAATTCAAATTAGGAAAGGCAGCGAGGAATAGAGAACAATGTGGAACCATAGTTGACGACCCTCAGAATTGCAAAGGACATCATGATTGGTTAGTTAAACTTAACCAAACGCACCCCCCTCTCGATTTTGCTTCACGAAATTTTGAAATTCTTGCTGTTGGCGTTTTCAACCCTATAGCGAAATAATTGGGGGCTAATTCCCCATCCTAGGAATTTCTGCCTGTAGTAGCCGCCATTTTCTTCTATGGTGTTTTGAGAGATAAAAAGAAAGACTTCTAGCGGCATTAAACACGTAAAACGTGCAGTTGAAAACGCATTATACGTTCTTATTGGTGGAAACCCCAGAGGTAAGATCGAGTGCTAAATTAGCGGTTCGATTCCCGCAATGAATACAGCACAGATAACCCATTGTGCAGCTTTGCATAGAAATTTGTTTGTTTGCTTTGAATTTCGCGCAAAGCTACA
>NW_013666148.1:196954-197694 GCF_000517525.1 Limulus polyphemus
GACCCTCAGATTGCGAGTCGAGCGCCTTAACCACCTGGCCATGCCGGGCCCTTGCATAGAAATAACACGGATAAACTAACTGGAAATGTTCCATAGCGTGAGTTTAAAAAATGTAATTAAAATTGTTAGATACGAAGCCTTTTTAGGCGGGGTCTACCCCCTTTTCCAAATTTTAGTACACACACATTTTCTACGATTCCTTGATCATTTGCTGCCATATCTTGATTAAGTTTTTAATTTCCTACGGCGTCCTTCTCTTGGGTGTGAAAAAAAAAACGAACATAGACTAGGGTCTAACGTGTATTTTATCAGTGTCCTTCCATTTCCTGCCCTTGTTTTCAAATTTATTCTTTGAGACACGGGAAAGGTAATATGAAACTGTAGGTGGAAAAGCGTGACAGGCAAGCTGCATTATACAGTATAATATAAATAAGTTACAATTGGAGATCGTATTGTTGTCAGTGTTCTTCATTTGATAGCTCGACATTATTCGTGTAACATTTAAGAACGATTGTGCTCGAACTATATGTTAAGAGCATGAAGCTAGTTTACAAAAAAATAAAAAAATACTCGCCTTTTATTTTCTATAGCTTTGAAAATGGAGTGGGTATAGGTAGTTAAAGATTATTTCATTGTTTCCACACAAATTTAGGCCATGAAGAATCATTATAAATCATTTTCCCTGATATATTGGCCAGGTGGTTAGGGCACTCGACTCGCAATCTGCCGGTCGCGGGTTC
>NW_013666148.1:198031-210481 GCF_000517525.1 Limulus polyphemus
CGCCTAGCGCAGATAGTCCTCGTTTAGATTTGCGCGAAATCCATAACAAACAATCCCCAATATACCCGAAACGGTAGCGAGAGAATTTCTAAAAAATTTCGCAGGAAGATGCATGGAGACCTGATACAGTTTCGTGAGTACATTTGAAAATAGGGAAAGGAGATAACGACTCATCCACACTTCGCTTTGTACATTTGATAAAGCAGCAGAAGAAGAAGCAATACAAGAAGAACCTTACAATTTTTGAAACCTATTCCGTTGTTAGTTATCGGGTAATTCCGGCTAACCCACTACAGAAATTTCCCAATGACAATAGCAGGAAATATGGAAGTCGGGCAGTGTATATCAGGAAATGCCAGGAAAACGTCCGACAGAAATTCCGAAGTGGAAACTGTTTTGAAGTTTTCTCCTTTCTCGTCTATTTTATCTTAAATGGGTATGTTTATGTGTTTATATCATAAATTTACCTACCAATAATAAGGTAGACATACAATTTGTGTAAAACTTTTAGTTTCTGTTCTTGTGGTGGGAACATAGACACCTATCATAGGGACATCTTCGAAAAGTTTTTCCACATTTATAGGTTTTATAGCGTCTACCAGTTAATCATTTTATTCTTACCTCTTTGGTATTTTGTGTGGGGAAGTGTTTGGCTTTCGATGTTCAACCCTTCATACACTTGTCCTAGACAAGTGAAAAAAATAGTGCCATTACCAGGTCTTTTGAGCTGATTGGTCAAGCTGTGAACCTAAAGTTTTGCCAGTTGTTTCTGCCCAAGTTTTTAGTTTTTGTTTTTAACACTTCAATCAGCAAAGTTCTCATTTTCTAGCCATCATGTTTATCCGCTAGTTAATGCTAGTTTTTCTTCAGTTTAATGTCAACCCTTATTCTGTTAATTTCAGTTTACTGCTTTTATTGTAATTTGTACGCATGTTCATTTTATGTTTTGTGTAATGAGCACAATTTTTTTGTTACACATCGATTTTCGTCTCTGTAGTTTATTAGACAAACGCTTCAGTTCGTTCTTATCAACTATATCCCCGAACAATCTTTCTTTCTTTTTTCTGCGATCCCTCCAGTGACACAGCGGTATGTTTGCGGATTTATACGGCCAGAAACCGGGTTTCGATACCGTGGTGGGCAGATAGCCCTTTGTGTAGCTTTGTGCTTAATAACAAACAACAGCAACTTTTCTGCGAATTCTACGTGTCCATGCAGTAAATGACAAGAAATTTGGAGAACACTTCTTGAAGTTCAACGTTTTACAATTTCACCTCCCCGGTGGCGCAGCAGTAAATCTGAGGAATTATAGCGCAAAAAATCGAGTTTCGATGCCCACTTTGGCACAGCACAGATAGCTAATTGTGTAGCTTTGTGCTTAACAATACACTTTATAATTCCGAAATAGGAGTAGAAGGAACTCTGAAATTTAAGCAATAAATGACAGGAAATTCTCAGCAAGTTTCGTGAAAAAATTCAGAAGAGGGAGCTGTCGTCAAGTTACTGCACCACCTTTACATACTTCTTCTACTTTATATTCTGGAATAGCAGCTATCGTGTACTCAGGCATTGAATATAAAAACATGTTACTACTACCTAGACATTTTTAGTGCAAAACTTTAGAGTCAGGTGGCTGTCCTGATGGACTCTTCTTGAAAGAAAACTATTCTATGTGATCATTAGACAGTTTTTTTTTAAATTTCAGTATAAAAGTAAATATAGCATGAGTCAGAGTGTTAAAGCCATGAAATCTGAGCGTACACACAGACTGCATTGATTAAATCTTCCAAAGTAAACCAACTGTGAACAATGATTTTGTTGAACATTTTGTCACTCATGAAAGGAGTGCATCGAAGTCAGTAGTTGCTAAATAAATTAAATATATTCTCTGGGTTTTTCCTTCTGTTATAATATCCTGCATTGTTTCAGAACATGATTTGCACTTTATGATATTTCTGCCATAGCGCAACTGATATGGCAGGAGTGAAACATTTGCCGTCTGTTATGATATGGTAGAAGTATTGACTCTCCTTTATAAAACGCAAATATTCAGCGGACTGTGTATTATACGAATTCTGATGATTTCACGTCAAATGCTTTTCTAGGATGAAACTCAAGCTCCACCGCGCGACAGTAGCAACCTGACGAGGTAGATGGACGAAGAACTATTTGATGAACGCTTGAATAGTCTCTTGGTATGTTTGTAATGTTGAATGTAACTCGGTAACTGACACTCGTCTTTTTGATTTAGTTTTGACGGCTTATAGAACCACTAGAAATCCCACGGGAATCAGAAGGCAAAGAGTAAAAAAAAAGAGGTTGATCCAAAAATTTGTCTCAGTTTTTTTCTGTGTTTCAAATCTTTACGTGAATCGCAGAAAAAAACTTATGAACAGCACGACCTTTATCAAATAAAAACGCTGTCTAGTTTGTTAAAAATGTAATATTTTTGTGTGTTTAATATCTGTGGGTTATCTGTCGCGGAGATTGAAACCAGAATTCTTGTGTCATAAGCCTTTAAGCTTACCGATGAACCACCGGAGGACGGATTGATTCTCAATTTTCACGTTGGTTTTAAGGTCTTCGACAATAGATAAAATCAAAATTACAGCGTATTTGTCACTTAATTTTTACCCTAAAGTGTAAAGCATCGTACTATACATAGATAGTTACTGTGTTCCAGAACTTGTAAGTATATATCCATGGTGTTCTTCACATTTTTTTCCGTGTTGAGCAGCCACGTGAATAGTGTCTGTAGCAAACAGGATGGAAGCACACTTAAACAGAAGTTGCCCAGTCAAAATACACAGTGTGGAAGAAAAGCAATAAAACGAAGGATATGAATGGCAATAATTGCTCAAAAGATATCATAGATGACAGAAGAACCTGTTAAGTTGTTGTATATGAGCATTCCTACTCTATTGGGTGAAAACGTGGGCCAGAAGTTGCCCCAGTCAAAATACACAGATAATTTTAAAATAACTTTTTATTTGACCAACGTTATATCAATCAGTTGTATGTATTAACCCTGATGAAGCCGCAAAGGCGAAACGTTGGTTCAAATAAAAAGTTATTTTATAATTATTTGGAGTATACAGATTGTTTTTCTCTAATCTTTTAATCAAAATGTGTAAATATTTTCAGTGTGCACTACAAATTTGGAAAGACAACAAAATATGCAGGCTTGATGATCCCTGGTATTTGCCGAAAGGCCTCGTCGGCACCGGATATAGCGGGTATAGTGTGGTTGACATATTATTATACACCTTACTTTACTTTCATTAAAAAATTTTTCTTAATAAATGCTAAAATAAATAAATATGTAAGAAAAATAAAATAAATAAACATAATTACAGTACCCTGAAACAAAAAAATACGTAAAGTATCAACAGAGAGATGTTCAGATAAGTGCTACACGTAGTATTGCTACATATTTCCTTAAAAAACATACGATTTATCATAGCTTGTTTTCCATATGATAAGGTATTATGTGACGTATATTTGGAGAACGTTAATAGTAACTAGCAGAGACCCGCAAAACATTTCCGGCCAAATTAGTATCTTTATCGTAACAGCACTTCTTTAAATATAACATTTCTAGCACAATACAAATGAATTGTAATCGTAGACAACGAAATGTGTAAATCCACGTGTATATACGCCGTACTTTATAAAACTTTAACTTATGTTACGCCTAAGTTCGATAAAGAGATAAATTAACACTGTAACCTCTGTACATTTTTTTTTACTTCAGTTTAGTTAGGACTAAATTTTACTCTACTTGATACTATCGATAAATAAACTTATAATGTTATTCTACGACCTAACGTCAAACCTTTTCTAAAAACGTTGATAAGTTTTAATATTTTGTTGTACAAAATGGTTAGTAAAGTATATTTACATTCCCCCTTTTGTTGTTACTTCTTGTTTCATACAGCAATTGTAGCGACTTTGCAGACTGTTTGTCGTCGAGTAAATAATGCACATTTCTTGGAGAAACATTCTAACTACGCATGCTTATGCAGCAGGTTCTCGGTCAGAAAGCATAACGGTCGTACATACAAACAAGCAGAATAATAGTATAGATAATAAAAAATAATATATGTATTTGTTGTTAAGTTACAATAGGCAGTGTACTTTCCTGAGGCAGAAATATTTGAAATACGAGTATATAAAATTTATCGTTATAGATTTGTGTAATAATTGTTGTTTCATTCTTCCATCTTCTTTTTTGTAAAATGTGATATTAAGAGTGTTTTTCAAAGACGATGTTACAAAATAAGATTCAGGGAGAAGATGGAAATGAAAAACCAAATATTGTGATATAGGTACGTCAAATATCAGCTTTATATCATCAACAGATGATAAATAAGCTTTCGTAAACATTTCTAGTAAGTGGTATCGTCAAATGTAAAACAGAAATCAAACATACCAGAAATAAAACAGCAGTAATGCATTTTGCTATTGATTAAAAGTGTGCCAAGCTTTGCTTAGAATTTCTATCAACTGCTGAAAAAAAATTTATTATTTGTAGTTGGTGTTTACAGAGAAGCAGCGTATTACATTACTTAGTACACATACAGGATCGTTTTGAGCTGCATTCTGAAGCACACATAGAAGAAAGACAGGTTGCGACATTCCATTCAAAACTCATAGAAACGTAAAATTTAGACAATACTTTCGGAAACAAATAACCACGAGAACACATTTTTTTGAAGTAAAACACCTAACTACAGTAGAACGATGTGATATGAGTGAGGATAAGAGGGGGTTAGAACCCCATCTAATTTCATATCTAATTCCGGAAAACTGCCAAATCAGCATAGTGATACAGGATGACATGAGAAAGGTCATGAGGAGGGGGGGGGGAAATCTCATAGATTAACATACTCATACTCTAATCCTGCCTAAAATAAATTTCAAGTGCCGCGGCTATTAAGGATTCCCTCTTATTTTTCAAAGAAAGAAAATGGTTTGAAAAATTAATTAAACATTAGCTCCATTACCATGTAGAATGGTCAACAATATTAATTATCTACTTGCTTGAAAACATTAGCTCCATTAACACGTACAATGGTCAACAGTAGTTATTATCTACTTGCTTGAAAACATTAGCTCCATTACCATGTAGAATGGTCAACAATATTAATTATCTACTTACTTGAAAACATTAGCTCCATTACCATGTAGAATGGTCAACAGTAGTAATTATATACTTGCTTGAAAACATTAGCTCCATTAACACGTACAATGGTCAACAGTAGTAATTATCTACTTGCTTGAAAACATTAACTCCATCACCATGTAGAATGGTCAACAGTAGTAACTATCTACTTGCTTGGAAACATTAACTCCTTTATTATGTAGAATGGTCAACAGTAGTAATTGACTACTTGCTTGAAAACATTAACTCCAGTACCATGTAGAATGGTCAACAGTAGTAATTATATACTTGCTTGAAAACATTAACTCCAGTACCATGTAGAATGGTCAACAGTAGTAATTATCTACTTGCTTGAAAACATTAACTCCATCACCATGTAGAATGGTCAACAGTAGTAATTATCTACTTGCTTGAAAACATTAACTCCATCACCATGTAGAATGGTCAACAGTAGTAATTATCTACTTGCTTGAAAACATTAACTCCTTTATCATGTAGAATGGTCAACAGTAGTAATTGACTACTTGTTTGAAAACATTAGCTCCATTGCCATGTAGAATGGTCAAAAGTTGTAATTGTCTACTTGCTCGGGACAGTCTTATTTTGTAATCATGATTAAATTAACCAAAAAATCCGAGGTAACTAGAAACGATGTCCACCTGATGTACTTTGGTGGTTTTAAAACCAATTAGAGTTAATATGATGATGAAATTACCTCTCTGAAGGAACGCAGTGGAAAAAAACAACACTCAGTATACAGTCAGATCATTTTAAAAACAGTACCGACTTGATAAATGATACAATATCTTAACTTCATTTATAAATAGATTAAAACATTCAATTTTAATTATAGAACAAGTTTATAACCTATCAACACTACTGAACAGTATAAGCCAGAAATATGATGATGATTCATTTGTATAACTTACTGAACAGAATTAATAATCAAAATAATTTTAAAAGCTAATATTCTATATTGTGACTGTAAAGTCATAAGTGTATTGTATTTGTGTATACCAATGTTTACCAGGCAGAGGAGCACTGAATAACGTTGCAAGTAAAACCTGAAATATGTAAATAAAAAGTGAATCCCTCAGGCTTTGCTAGTTTTTTGGTTAGATTAAGATTTTATATAACATATGTGTGGAACCGGTCTTTCAGGAAATAAAACCGATCTCAAAGGGTACTTGTGTCTTCCATGACATTTCTGTCGTCGTGTACAGAAATTGTTATACAGATTTTGAAACAAAAAAGGGTTTTACAAGTCTTGTGTTTTTTATAGTTCATGTAAAATTACCCTTATATTTCGCAATACTGCCAAGAAGTAAACCAAGTATAAAGTTTCCAGTTTGAGGTAATTCTGACACTCACATATACAAGTCTCATTATTTTAATTACAAACAAACAAATCCTTTTTTATTATAATCTAATTTGGTCGCAAGAATTTCCAAAAATTTTCTGTCTGAGATTTAAAAAATATTATATTATGTAAAGAATTTCTCGCTCTTTACAAAAAGTAGGATAAATAATCTATGTTGTTCTTTGACACTAAAACTTCCGAAGTTATTTTTCCCATTGAGTCAATTTTTCATATTTAGCCTCAAAGGTCACTTTTACTTGTGACGTCACAATTAAGTAAATAAGTTGTAAGGTCAATTTTATTTCGATATTATAAGGGTCCACTCGATAAAACTGTACTGAAAATGTTTAAACCAACATCACTTTCTCCGGATTCTTTAACGTATTCTTTGTTAGAAGACACTTACAGTATCAAAAGAATAGCATGTCATGAACCAAAGAATCTAAGCGTGTACATAGTAAAAATTTTTGTGCTCCATTACTCGAGGAAGGAGCGTGTGAGATATGCTTTTATATTACGTTTTGTATGTTAGTGTGACTCACAAATTTCTTGTTATGGTACTCTAATATCAATATCATTACTATAAGGCCATTTGCGGCAGGATGCCACTAGGTGGGGTAAATATTCATGTCTGATGCGCTTGAATGACGCCATTCTTTAGCATAAGTTATGGTTCAACCGAACCATGCAAACGCGCTCTGAACCAAAAAATAGTCCTAGATGAGATAATTGGGTTATCGTGTATGGAGATCCAAGGCCGACAACATAAAACACTAGGTAAACTTTACAAGATCTTCCCAAGAACACCATCCTATGAATTAAAGTATGTGAGCGACCATTAACGCTCCCCCTCCCCAGTTTTCTAATATTTTTTTCTTGGTTTTGCCTTATCGTTAGGCCTACGTAACTGGGTATACGCTTTAGTTTAGGCATGTACAGACAATGTTAAATACATGCTTTGATGACGTGTTTATTTTAAATCTAAAGACTCGTACATGTTTTATGTTGTTAGTTTTTAAAAGTCGTAACGCTAAGGAATTTCCTCTTTAAATTTCATGTGTATTTTACCAAGAAAGCTGGTTTGTTTGGCTGAAATCCAGAGTCATTTGATATTTGAAATTGAGTTAAGATTAAAAGTATTTTAATTACATACTTTTTCTGGTGTCTCCTGGAGGATATATGAGGCTTCTTTTCTCTTTAAAAAGTAGAAGTGTTTGTTTGCTTTAGCGCATAACTACACGATAGGCTATCTGCACTCTGTCAACCACAGGGAATCGAACCCCGGATTTTATCGTCATAGATCCGCAAACTCGTTCATACTTCAACTATGTTTTAGATATTAAAATATGATTAAAAAATTACCTGTTTGTATGGATGCTGTAAAAGGTAAACTTATATAACTTCTTATATAAAAATTATTTTGTTCAAAAAGTTAAGGGTTCAGAGTAAGTATAAGAATGCATTAAACCATACAATCTGAAAATATAACCGACCAGTATAGTTGTTACTGATAAACTGAAGGTAGGCTAGTATGATCAATATGATAATTAGTTAAAATTCAGGTTTCGGAGACTGTTGTACATGAGTCACATAGAGTATATTTAAGCAACCTTTTTTTATACACATTTTACACCCCCCCTCCCCCATGTCACTTTCTAATTGGTCAAACTGGCGTACTGTACAACCTCGGTAATATATTTACATGCTGGCCTCTACTAGGTATATAAGAGAGTTTTTACTTTTATTTCAGTATAATATTACGCTATTCGCACTGACAGTTTACTTCATTCTAACCTAGGAGCTAAAACGCTAAATACTTTTAATATTACTCGAGATAACTTTTTTAAACATTTTTCTACATGCATTTCATTTGTTGTTTGAAAATTATAATTTCCACAAAAAAATGAATGCTTTTTAATCTTTCATTTCTTACCAGAATGGAAGGGCAACATCTCGATTATTCAAGTTTGTTGTTAAGCGTAGAGCTACTTACACTGGGGTATCTGTGCTGTGTCTACCACCACGAGTATCATAACCAGATGTTCAGCGGTATGGATCCCCAGACTTACGCTGAGCCTCCGAGGGTTGCGATTATTTAAGAGAACCATAATTAATCAGTTGAGAAGTTTCACTTTTTTTTTTATTGCAGTTTCTAAAGACGACTAATTTATGAGAAATGTTCTCCGAAGCTAAAACTAATCTCATACGTCTAGATTCGAAACTACTGGATATATTTGTCGTAAGTAAAATAAATTTACTAAATCCGTTGAATAATCATCACTTTTAAATAGTATGAAAACCTCATTAGGGCTGGAAGATCAAGTACTTGCTCTCTGGCGGGGAAAATAGGTCACAAAATCAAAACTTGCTTTGCCTTTGTATCATATTCATGTAGGTTAAAGTGAAATTCTCCAACATAACGCATAATACTGTAGAAAGATACAATCAAACACTAACGTAAAAAAATCCCCCTCTTCCCGGGAAAACTGAACATTTTCTCTCCATTAATTCTGTTTTCACAGGCGTATCCTGAGAACTCTGTGTGAATGCGTCGTTCCGCACTTTTCTTTTCGATTGGAGACGTTTATGGAGCTTTTGGGACATGCAAAACACTTAATCTGGACTTTTTAGAAATTACAATCAGTTTAATAAATAAAATAAAATAAATAATAAATAAAAATAAATGCAATTTATCTCAGCAGGAGGTTCTTTAACTTAACACATTTTATTGCCCCCCCCCTCCCCAGTGGCACGGCGGTATATCTGCGGACTTACAACAACAGAAATCGGGTTTCGACACCCTTGGTGGGCAGAACACAGATAGCCCATTTGTAGCTTTGTGCTTAACTTCAAACAAACAAAACATTTTACTAAAGTATGAATGAATTGTTCACTCATTTTTTTTTTTGCTGACCTGCAGATATAAAGATATTTGCTGGATTAAATCATCGACTTTATTTAAACAAGTAAAAAAAAAAACAGCAACTCCAAATGGTTACTTGATAGTTCACATTATTTCGAAATTCAATTCAAATTGATTAAGTTAAAAAAAAAAAAACGTACGTACTCAGAAAGACAGATACAAAGCAACAATAAGTCCAATACCACGATAGTTCATTAATTTACTACCTAGTTTTAACTATAAGACGGCACGAAGAAAAGCGTATGTTAATATATCATTAACATGCGTCACGCAAAAGGCCAGTAACTGAATATTCGTTATGGTTCTTTATCACGAAGAATTAACTTTTACTTGATGTTGTTGATGGCTCGTAGAATATGGTTCTTTCAAGTTCGATTATTAGGCAGCAATTTTTACCATACATCTACATTATCTTGTATTAGTTGTAGTCCGAAGACTTATGTGTCGTACAGACAATAAAGAAAGTTTGAAATTTCTAGTATCCACTCTTCAAACGTTATCTTTACATTTTACTGAAGATAGTTTAATTCATACTAATACGTTGAAAGACGGTTAACAAGAGGGTTTCTTTTATTGTTCTGAGATACAAAAAGGTCTAAAAATATTGTTACTACCTAATTACTACCTTTTCAATGCTGCATTTGAATGCCTCAAACCTCTAAAGCACTTACAAGTGATTTTGTTAACGAAAATGGACAGTTGTTAACCGCAGTCCATAACGCTTAGTTTAATATGCCTCATAGGTGTAAGTAAATCTAGAACGCGTGATTCAATATAACTCATAGATATAAGAAGGGTAATATTTTGTATACTTAAAAGTTAAAAAAGGATAAAGCATTAATCCCTTTTTTTAACTGTTTATACTTTTAACCTCATAGATGTGCTTGGAAAAAAAGTGTGTACGCATGTTTAACTACAGCTAAGTATTAAACTTACAGATGTTTTTTATTCTATATTGATCATTATCATACGATTCGTAATTTAAAAAGAATATGCTGTAACCCTACGTTAACTGTGAATGGAAATAATACCCTCTCTCATTTTATTTTTTTCCCCCACTTTTCAAGGCATCTGAATATAAAGAAGAACCGGTACACCAAGTATATGATGGCTCAAACTTTAAATTCCGTTTGATGGAGGATAGTGCTCGTATCAGCTATTGTAAAAATAAATGGTCGACATTTTTTTCCACCCTCAGTTCTATAGGTACCCGCAGCTAGCTTCAGGAGGACATTTCACGTCTACCTCACACAAAGTTGCATTAGATTAGCTGGAATCGTCTTGGTGAAGGAATAGAAAACATTCCCCAAGGCTTCATCTAGAGAAGTGGCAATGTTGACTGGAGTTTCGCATGGAAATTCTGAGAGCTTGTTTGCTGCTTCCATAATTTCGCGCAATAGGCTACCTGCGCTTAATAGTCCCTAATTTTGTACTGATAGACTACAGAGAAGGTAGCTAGTAAATAACATTCAACGCTAATTCTTCGGCTACTCTTGTCTGGTCGAATATTGGAATTTGATTTGACAGTCAATAATAGCCTTAAAATGCGGAGCTCGTTTTCACGACAACAAATCACGATTCATCAATCTTTCGATTCACAGTCTGGAAAAACTAGCTACTAGACTATGCCCGGTCAATTCTGACAGCTAAAAATGTTCGTTAATGTGAGTCACGATATTTTACAGACAATTAAAGAGGTATGACATATTAAGACTCCGTATATCACCTCCGTGTTCACAGCTCGGTGTTTTATCCTTCAAGATACTGTAAGTTTAATTTTCATTATTAAGATCAAAAGTAGCATTTTATCCATTCTAGGAATAATTATCTTTTTTTTTTTATATATTAATCTCACATTGGACTATTTGCTGGGAATTAAGTCCCGGATTTTAGCATTGTAAGTGCGTAGACTTACCATTGTCCCACCGGGAGACATATTTGCTTTTGCTTTTTTTCTAAAGTAAACACCTACGTTAGACTTTGTTGAAACTAAGCATAGGTATTGTTACGTATCTGCTTGCCCCCAGTGGCACAGCGGTATGTATGCGGACTTACAACGCTAGAAACCGGGTATCTATACCCGTGGTGGGCAGAGCACAGATAGCCCATTGTGTAGCTTTGTGCTTAACTACAAACAACAAACAAAAAAACGTATCTGCTTGTTTGATAATTGCCTGTGTTTATTCTGTGCTCTGCAAGGTCTGTGCAGCCGAGGTCATGATCTTCTGAAAAGACGTCTGCATAATTCGACAAAAGTTCCCTCACCTGTAGTGCCTGTGATGATGACAAATGGATTATGCTCTTCTTATAAAGGTCAGTTAAATGTTCTGGGAGAGGATGTCCTTTCTTTATAATTGTATTTTTTGTTTTAACATTGACTGGCTCTACCTCCTGGCACACACCTAACAATGCCCCTTCATTAAGTGTCTGCTCACATTTAGAGAAATTAGCAACTGTTATGGGTGCTACTTGATGACCTTCCAATCTTCACATCCTATGGCCTAGATGGGTCTTCCACTGCTTCCACAAGCATCGGGCATCCTTGGAGATGTTCTTTTATTCTGTTTCAAATTATCTTCTGTGACATAGGGGGTATTGTAGTTGACTTAAGTGCTGTGACATGCAAATCAACAGATAACAGCAACACTTACCAGGATTTGGTCTTTGTTGTTCTCAAACGTCATTTTATCAAAATTAACTACACACTTCCTCGGTAGTAAGTGGTCCAACCCTAGTATGCATTGGTCTTCAATGTCAGCCAAGTATACTGTGTGTCTGGCCTTCATGCCCATGAGCTCAATAGTTACCCACACTGGTCCCCACTTTTGGCCATCCAGCTTTCCTGTCACGTAGACACTATGTGTGCTTGCCTTTTTACACTTAGCTGTTGGGACTTTCACAATAGGGGTTGGTAGGCGTCCCTCAACACGAACCACTGCTGGTTTCTCCAAGGCTGACTTATTGGTAGTATTCTTCTTACACTGGCTCCTCATATGTCCTTGC
>NW_013666148.1:211481-213605 GCF_000517525.1 Limulus polyphemus
AAGGGCGCCTCGAACAAACTAGAGTTGCCAGGAAAATTCATGATCCTTTGAGAAACTCCAGCGCGCATGCTTCCAGAGTCGCGTGACTTCCGCTGTCGTAACAGTATCAAACTCGATGACTGTTTTCAAACTGTTTTGATGTCAAACTCGATGGCTGTTTTCCAACTGTTTCGCCAGTCTAAACATTTTGCACATAAATCATTTATATACTTTGGAATATTAAGCCAAACGTTGTACGTTTTATTCGCAAAATGCACTCGCATAATCATTTTGAGGAGTGGAAGCCATGATTTTGCATTTTTAGACAACTATTAAATCGAATTGCAATACTATGAAACACTAGAATTTAGGCGTGTCCCTACCGAGCTTGAAAGAACAATTGAAATGCATATTTTATTAAATGGTTTAAGAAGAAATGGTTTGGCAAACAGTGCAGAAGTGTTATTTCTAAACGTTGTTACTAGTTCAGTGACAATGGTGTAGTTATTTCTTTAGTGCAATCAAAATAGTCTTTCCGTAGCCGATGCTAAGAGAACAAAATTTCGATAATAAAGTATAAAGTTTCCAGGATCAGAGGCGTTGTCTTAAAGCACATGTCATACGATCCCACATGTTAATACTTATTGTTAATTTTAATTTTAGCTTTTATTTTTTTCTCATGCACTCTTTCTCCAATTTAATTTTGAAAAATGTCGCCTTTATGTCTTCTGAAGCACATTGTTAGGTACGATACCCGCTCATTGCTAATATACCCATATCCTGATAATGGTCACCTTCACGTTGAACACACGTGTCGAAGACTTAGCGAAAGATGCGGACAAGGATTAAATTACACACTTTAATGGTGATTACTGGGTTGGTCATCTGGAGTTGCTGACTTTGGTGGTCACGAAATGTCTCAAATGGCTGGGTTTCAAATGTTGGTGTGTGTGATTTCTCTCAAGCGGAAGTGTTCTGTGAAGAGTTCACTGCCATTCATGTACCTTTGGATGAATTATCAAAGTGGGCAAAATTGGTGCAAATCTAGAAATTTTTAGAGCAGGAACTTAACTGAATGCGTTCGAGTAGCTTGAGTTTTTTTTTTTTGTTAATATAGCTAACATATAGGAACAAAACCCTCGTTTTCGAAATTGTTAGAGTGCAGAAGAATTACACTATATACAAAGTAGGCGTGGTAAGTTTTTTCTACCACTAACACGATATTTCAGTTGCGAAAACGTACTCTAGAAAACCTGACACGTCTTTGAGATAATGACACACATTTGGTGTCGCGAAAATTATCACTTTCATCTAGAAGCTTTTATTTAGTTGAAGAAGTACTTAATCTCTGTTTGTTTCTTCTAGTGGAAAGCCATATTGGGAAATCGAACTCCGGATTTTAGCGGAGGACATATATAGACTCGAGAACAAAACGGTTTTGCAGGATTAATTTTTCAAAGAATTATTCAATCCACAGTAATAATAATAATAGTTAATATTACATTCATTTCTTTTAAAAAAAAGAATTATAGTAATATTGAAATCGAATTGCTGTGGGCAAGTCAAGGTAGTCAATACATCAAATTTTGTGTTTATATTAAATCAACAGAGTTGTTTAAGACTTATATAATAGCTTTAATTTACAGAGATTAAATATTTCTGCAACTGAATAAAAGCTTCTAGATGAAAGTGATAATTTCCGCGGCTCCAAATGTGTGTTGTTATCTCAAAGACGTGTCAGGTTTTCTTTACTTCTTCGTAGAGTACGTTTTCAACAAGTAAGAATGAGCTACAAACATAAACTTCAAAGAAGCTACTGATGTCTTTGCCTAGCAGAAGGTACAGCAGTAAGGGACAGATAGTGGTAACTGTATCATCATTGAATTGCAGTCGTTAATTTCAAGCAAATTATGTTACGTACTTGATTATGAATGAAGAATTATGAGTAGAAAGGATGTCGCAGGAAATTTTTGTCCCAGGGCTTTTCAGACCCTTGTCAGTTACTAAACTGCTCAATTATACGAAAGCATAGCGGTTTCTTTCCACGAACCTCAGATGCTGTAGTACAATCGCATGCCAACTTGTTTTAGTGAAAATATTATTTGAATATTGTTGTAATTATGAGATGCAATTATAGTATTTTGG
>NW_013666148.1:214397-224058 GCF_000517525.1 Limulus polyphemus
TCAACTGTCACATATGTTATCGTTACTAGCCTTGCTTATAGTAGCTTTAACTTTGGTCTTTCGATTTCAACTGTCACATATGTTATCGTTACTAGCCTTGCTTATAGTAGCTTTAATTTTGGTCTTTCGGTTTCAACTGTCACATATGTTATCGTTACTAGCCTTGCTTATAGTAGCTTTAACTTTGGTCTTTCGGTTTCAACTGTCACCTATGTTATCGTCACTAGCCTTGTTTATAGTAGCTTTAATTTTGGTCTTTCGGTTTCAACTGTCACATATGTTATCGTTACTAGCCTGATTTATAGTAGCTTTAACTTTGTTTTTTCAGTTTCAACTGTCACATATGTTATCGTTACTCGCCTAGATAATATTAACTTTGAGTTTAACATTTGTTTCATGTGATCGAAAGTAATCCAAACAGGGTTTTTAATTGTAGCCGAGAATGTTTTTATGAAGAACAACAGAAGAATCCGATCTATAAGTATCGCTGCATGATGGTATTGTTTATGTGAATGATGTAAACATAATGCTCGCCTAAACGAGATTACTGATAAAACTTCGGGAAGCAAATGTGACTACATTAATAACGTTTAAAGAGATTGAGACTAATAGTGATTAGATAGAGAATTATCGAATAATTTTTGAAGACGTTAGGAGCTTAATTAGCAAGTTACTTTTGCGTTAAGATTTGCTGTTGGGTAACCTTATTGATCTGCAACTAAAATGATGATTCCATCGCATAAAACTGCACTTTACGTAATCAGAATGAGGAAGAGAGTAGACTTAGTTACATGTTACGTAATCAGAATGAGGAAGAGAGTAGACCTAGTTACATAGTCAGAATGAGGAAGAGAGTAAACCCAGTTTCATGTCACGTAGTCAGAATGTGGAAGAGAGTAGACCTAGTTACATGTTACGTAGTCAGAATGAGGAAGAGAGTAGACCTAATTACATGTTACATAGTCAGAATGAGGAAGAGAGTAGACCTAGTTACATGTCACGTAGTCAGAATGTGGAAGAGAGTAGACCTAGTTACATGTCACGTAGTCAGAATGAGGAAGAGAGTAGACCTAGTTACATGTCACGTAGTCAGAATGAGGAAGAGAGTAGACCTAGTTACATGTTACGTAGTCAGAATGAGGAAGAGAGTAGACCTAATTACATGTTACATAGTCATTATGAGGAAGAGTAGACCTAGTTACATGTTACGTAGTCAGAATGAGGAAGAGAGTAGACCTAGTTACATGTCACATAGTCAGAATGAGGAAGAGTAAACCCAGTTACATGTTATGTAGTCAGCATGAGAAAGAGTAGACCTAGTTGCATGTGACGAAGGAAACAAACCTAGTTACACGTGACGTAGTCAGAATGAGAAATGAAGCAGATCTAGATACATATTACGTAGTCAGCATGAGAAAGGGGGCAAAGCTAGCACCTAAAAACAAAACAAACAACAGCAGATTATAATTACAAAACATCGTGCTGAAAAAGAATATTGATCCAGTTAGAAATTAGTGAGTTGAATTATTCCATTTTTCTACCAATCGAAAGATCTTCAATACTGAACATTTCACCATGGGAAAGGCTGTCATGAGTGCCTACAAGTTCCTATCGTGTTAGACTGACTAATCAAAAAGAAATATCAGAACCTAAGTTCTAAAATATGGCTGAAAATAATATGAGTAAGGCTTGCTGAATATAAGGAACACCTTGATAAGTTGTCCTACCTTGAAATCCCCCGAGAGATGATGGATTCACTGGCGCATAATCAGTTTATGAGTATCAGTCAGGATGAAGATGTGCGCGTCAGGCTGAAGTGAGACAGAAGCACAACTTTGAAATAAATGTTGTCATCTATCTATGAAACTCAAGTCCACCAAGGTTGTTAAATAGACATTTTAGCGCAGCTGCTTGAAGTAGAGAAATCATTACACCAAACTATGACGCGCCTCACGACTCGTTTCGAGCGTAGAAACACAGAACATAATGCTAGGTACAACACAAGATGCACCTTCAGATATCAGCTACGTCAGTAACAGCTGTGAATGTGATTATGGGACCGTGAATGACAAAGAATGGAGATTTATAGGGTCAGATTATGGTAAGGTAAGCTTAAGTTTTAGGAGTTCTCTTACAAACTAGTGATACGTATAAATAGTATAAAGTATATCTTCAGATTGTTTTAAGATTCTAAAATTAAATTAATTCATGAAAATCATAATACCAGATTCTGGCTCCCTAAAGTCTACGGAGAAGATGTATTAGTGTCAGAGACATTGAATAACACTATGCAACAATATATTGTGAGTGGTAAAAGGAAAGTTGCAGTAGGCCATAAAAAATGAAATAGACGTCTCTGAGATCGCTTTAAAAGCACTCTGTCATCTTCATTCTTTTCTAACAGTTAGACACGCTGGTGTTTAGAAGACTTGGAGAGGACACTTAAACGATTTTTCTGTCGCCGATCTGTGAAGGAGTTTTTTTATTTCTCAATACGTCAATACGCCGTGAGTTATCTACGAATACCAAAAGACTCGTTGTATAAAACGTATTTTATGACTTAGTTGTGGATAATAGAATATACAGATATGAGTATGACGTATAATTTATAGTTTTCCACAGTGACATACGTTACTACGTAAGTGCGTGCACACAGTTTTCTAATAAAGTCCACACTGTATATACATAATTAAAAGTGGAAGATATACCACCGTAAACTTTTCTTTAGTTTTCTTAAGCAATTTCAATCGACATTTCAATGAAAGTGAAAACTGGTACAGTAACAAAAAAAAAAAAAAGTAAGATTTTCTTTTTTCTTGACAAAAATTTAGGCTTATAATTCGGTTCATTTTTTTAAAGTTACTGAAAGCTTAGAATACAAGTATATTTGATAAAATAACAAAAATACTAAATACTTAAAGAATGTGTTCATTTAAAATGAACCTCTGATAAAAGCAGTTTAAACTGTCTTTTGAAAGAGATAAACTATAGGAGTGGAGTAATGTCAACATGCTTTGAATTTACAAAAAAAAATTATCTAGAATGTTCTAGAATATGTTATTCACATTCCTTGCAATAACGCACGTGAAATACACTTGAAGTTGTTTATTTTAAGGTCATGATATAAAGTGCGAGTATCCGCAGTAAGCATGTGTGTGGGTGTTTTCAAAGCAAAGCCACGTCGGGCTATCTGTTGTGTCCACCGAGTGAAGTCGAACGCCTGATTTTAGCGTTGTAAAACTTTAGACTTACCACTTTCCCAGCGGGGGACCGCAGTGACCAAGGACAAATATCAGATTGTCTTTTAAGTGATGATATGTTTAACTATTAAGCACGTTTTGTGCAAACAGAATCTGAATTGCGTTTAAACCAAAGATAAACAGATTTGAATGAAGTTTCTTCTATTCAAATCCAGCTTCAACTGTACGCTTTTGGAATGCCAGTTAAACTTAATTAAAATGTATTTAAAATTCAATTTTCGATGTGTTATTTCATATTCATTGAATGCAAAAACAGTTCTAGTGACTTATTATGCTTGCATTTATCAGCTTACTTTGCTTGTGCACTAGTTGTCTGTCAATTGTTTTTAAATTTTAGAGCCTGAGGTGTTGGAGATATATGTTACGTCACAGTTGTTTACTTTATAAAATGACAAAATTTAGCATGTGGATTTACCTAGAACATAAAGTAAGGCTGGTCTAAAATGGCAATATTTAGAGAGAAATAAGCATTATTAACTGTTAGTTACAACAAACAATACTGATCATCAAATATTTATGCCCCCAAAATATATCATTCTAACATGTTTGAAGTTATTCACACTGATATTGACATGAATTGTGTAATACATTACTCTATTCCCGAGAAAATGTTATATTTCGTGATTCTACATTTCTATTCCTGTGTCATTAAGATTTGATTTTTAGCCATCTTTAACTGTAGCTTAATTTTTCTTCTAATCGTCGAGTTTCCATAAGCTTAATAATGTTTTGATTTGAAATACTACTCCTTTATATGTATCTTATTCATATTTCAATTTTGATTCAGTGTTCATTGAATATCTCTTACTAGCGAATTTATTTTCTCTTTAAATATTTCCAACTACTTTTTTTTTATAGAAAATATAGTTATTTTTGTAAATATATACTTAATTTAAGGTTCAAAAATACGAGTCCTCAAAAATATAAATGTCCGCACAATGAAAAATTAAACTTTTAAAAAATGTTAATTTAACAGTGCTTTCAAATATATAGGATCTTTCTTTTTGGGGCTTGCAAATCTAAAGGGAACTCATGACATACAGCAGCGATTCCTAAAGTGTGGGACGCGTCTTCCCGGAGGGAAGTATTAGGAGAGTCAATAGTGTAGTATTGTAAAATTAAGCATTTTAATATATTTTTTATTAATTGTTGTTTGTTTTTGAAGTTAAGCATAAAGCTACACAATAGGCTATCTGTGCTCTGCCCACCACGGGTATCGAAACCCCGTTCCTAGCGTCGTAAGTCCGCATACATACCGCTGTGCCACTGGGGGGGCATTTTTTTTTATTTAATGAAAATAACAAATAAAAAGGAGGCGCGGATGACAAAAAATTGGGAAACGCTGACACAAAGTACTTGAAATAACTACGAAAACGCTCAGATGATACGCATATAGGAGTCACAAACAGATGATACGCATATAGGAGTCACAAACAAGGTATAATTGCAATCGGATCGTCAAATTATCATTAGTGCAATTCAATATAACAGATACGAAAAGCGAGTACGCTGTGTAATGCACTACGGCTTTTCTATTTGCTTTATCATAAGCTTAATATATGACTGTGATATAGTGTTACATATGCCTTATACTATTCTCCACAATTCAGCTAAGCTGTTTCATTGCAGTTGACTTTCACAGTTTCCTTATGAGCCTATACAGCCATAATAATATCCACATCAGGACTTTATGAAGGTCAAACCTTTTTTTCTTCTAGGTATCGCTTCACCACATTTGCTGCGTGGTTTGAATCATTGTCTTGTTATAACATGAATCCCTGACCGATAGGTCATCTTCTTGAGGGAATAATATGATGGATAAGAATATGTTTTTATTTTCTTATACTATTAAAATATAAACTGATGAGTTTTTAAAACCACGTCGTATGATTGTTATCATATTATCAGCTGGGTAAAGTGAATGTAATAAATTAAATGTGGAAGCTACTTTCCATTTCATGTCATTTTTCTAACTATTATAAACAAATAAATTTCGTTTTCAAATTATAAAGTATGAAAAACCTCTAGGATTAGTTTACAAATATATGGACAATTACGGTTTCAACATATAATGTTTTACTAAAAGATTAAAGACGCCTTCTTTTGTCGATGATTGTAGTTTTCTGCACTATTTAAAACTCCGAAAGAACTTAAAGAACACAAAAGGTCTCAATATTCCACAAAACTGAAAACTTTTAGATAAACGAGCAAGTAAGTACAGGTAAAACTGTGACTTCCCAAAGTATCCGCTAAAACATGTATCTACACACGTGTTTATTATAAACTTCCAATTTCAATACAAATTTTCAAAACTTATTTAGAAAATTTTCAGATAAAAATTCTAAATGTGAGTAATAAAGTTTTCGCTCTGTGAGTACTAGCTTGAAATTTTACTTGATATAGATTTTTTTAAAGTTATTATAAATATCATTTGCATTTTTTGGTTTTTGACTATCGTGAATGAAAAACTTATATAAAAGAGAACTTAATAAGTTTTTTTTTTTTTTTACAAAACTTTCAGAAAATGATCCCTAGTTCTTTATTGGAACTGTTTAGATTTTGAGCTTTAAAACTGGCCAACTTTACTAATGATAAAAAATGTTGGGATAACACAACATCTCCTTTATTTCAATCGAACTAAAACAATCTATCTTAAATAATGAAAGATACTGCTAGGTTATATTGAAGATAAATCAAATACATCGCCCGTTTCTTTTCTGCCTATTTGCATTTCAAGAAATGACTCTTATCACGGATTTACAAGTAGATTTTTCTTTTCACATTAGAAGTTTCCTGTTATTTGTTATTTTATAACACAACCATTTATTCATGACTGGAAAAATAAAACGAAAAATACTTTCGTGTTATTACATACTTAACGAATGATCGCGAATGCATACGGACGAGATATTAAATACTTTAATTAAAAGAAGAAGAGAAAAATTATACGAAAATAGTTTATGCAGTAGTAGTATTATTTTGTCACAAATTAAAAGTTTTAATATGAAGCTTCCACTGCTTAAAGTTCAATAAGGATCGAAGTTTACAAGACTAATTATTCATGAAACAGAGAAAATATAGTACAGAAAATTCATTGTTGTGTCAAAGTCTTTAAGAAATAATACAAATTAAAATATTATTAAACAGCTAAAGATGCGAATAAACGAAATTTAGAATTCTCATGAGTCTCAGTAATGAAAGATTAATCATTCTTGATGTTTTCAGTTAGATAACAAGACCTAAAATCGATACTTGAAGATGTGTCGCTACAGATCATAACATTTAATGCATTATGATTTTTACCTCATGTTTCAGTGTCAAGAGTTGTAAGTGTGTGATATGTTATCTTCATCCATTAACTACATCGAATACCATCTGAAACGTCCGAAGATTCAATTTATATACTATTTGAATTAGCAAAGACAGGGTGTCAGAGAATTCTACTGTAATACCTAAAACACTAAACTACCGCACAGAAATCTCGAGTATCATACCAAGAATATCCCCATCAGTAATTGGTATATTCAGCCTACACCGTAAGAATTTATGTAAAAAGAGAGAGCCATCTGGATGTCTAATCATTCAACTGGTGAAGGCTCTTTTGTTAAGAGAAAACTTATAATAAAGATTAAAAAGCTGGTCATTTAAGAGATTGTATGTGTTTGTAAGTACATAAATACAAGAGTGACTTTTTGTTATCAGTTAATTACTGCAGTTAATTCAGGAATATCACTTAAACCGAATATGGTCTGAAAAGAGATCAATTGCTTACATATCTTCTAGTGAATTTATCTTGTACGCTTTTTGAGTAGATTCTTGACCCAAGTTGGGTTACATACACTCTTAAGGTACAAGAACAGCTTCGTAAGCAAGGTGAGTTCCTCTTAAACAAACTTAGCGGAGTCATGACCCGGTCCTTCTGTGACAACCAACATTGTAACAAAAAACGGGCATCACTTACCGCTGTTGGGCAAGAATTTCCTTCTTGATGCTACGACGGGGCCGGATGAACCGGTAGATAGAGCCTCGGGTGTTGGGGTTAGCTGGAGGACCATCCACAACGACTAAGCACGACATGGTTGTTGTCTCTATCACACGATGGACTAAATGTTGGCACTAGTTAGAAAACACAGCTCATTTCTATCAGTTTAAACTTCTGATAACAAGATTAGTTGAATGTCTATCAGTTGCTGCTTCAGTCATGAAGGTTGTATACCTTCCTGCAGCACTACACAACTTGTACTCAACCTTCACCTTCTACAGTATTAGCAGAACACAACGCGAGATGATCGGTTCACGAGCTTCTGATTGGTTACTTAAGCCGCCAGTGACACACCTGACTGGTTATCCATAGCACTGATAAGCAACAGGTGGCTTGAACCACTTGTCCCAAACGAAAGCGCTTGCTCCGAGTGAAGCACGCGCTGCGTTGTCTGATAATTGATAGATTGAGAGAACGTTGTGAGGCACAATGTGACATTAGAAGTGTGCCTAATTTTATTCCTTTGGTAGAGTGTTAGATTTGCTAGTTTTGTAACAGTAAGCGTTTGATCTAGCGGGGAAAATATATATCATCACAATTTATAATGTTTCTTGTAATTCTCATATACACATAGTGTCACATGTATGCATACTGTTTGGCAGAGAAGATGGATAAAGAACGATATCTGAAACCTGATGAAACCTGATATATAAAGAACAGGCTAAGTAGGGCAATTATAGATATCTTCAAAAGTACAGAGTTTATATTGCAGCCCAAAGTCATTGTCATCTCAATCAGGCAACACTTTTAAAGCCCGCGCATTTATAAATGAAATTGAGGTTGCTTTTTAATTTTGTTACACAAGAGAAAGAAGTGAATAATGGATCACAAACAATGAGACTCGAGACAAGAGACTGCACTTTCGGTCCTAGTGTAACCTGATAAAATGAAGGCTGAACTTATCGGATTTATAAGGTTATGCTAGTCAGAGCCTGAAAACTCCCAAGATAAAAAAAGGGAAGATCTCTTTAGAGCAAAATTACAATCAATACTATATTTGACATGTTTTAACAGAAGTGGTACATTGAATTGGAAAGTTTTATATCACAGATAAAATTTATAATTCAACTACAAAAAGGTTAATTTTTCAACATAATAAATGACTATTTCTCAGGTTCGACGACCTACCACGCGAATAATGAGGTGTAATAATTTTTACTAGATGAAAAAAAAAAAAGGAACAAGTCAGAGTGAAAATGAATAAACAAACATTCTGTTGACTAGAGATCTGGCTGATCGTCTGAGTGAAAGCCTCTTGCATTTGGGCATGTAAATGAAGTAAAAGTAGAATAAACCGTGCCTAAATGAAACATAAACAAAGAAAAATTTACTTAAAAAAGGAGGAATGAAACTAAACTTTAGTTGTAAATAAACTTAAAGCTACTGGTGATGGATTACTTGTAACACGTACACAAGATGAGCAGACTGAACGATAAAGGAAAAGAAGACGGTACTTACGCATCTAGTCTTGTTACACGGCCTTTTCAAATCAGAAAAAAAAATCTTCTTGAAAATACCACAAATTGCAATTCACATTTTTTTCTGCAGTTGACCAATCAGAAAATTGGATCACAAGGATCTTGACATATTTGTGCTCCATGTAAAAGATGCAGAGCAGTCCCACATACATAAGGTAAAGTAGGACACGATACAACTGTCCCATGAAACAGTATATAGTTTTGTTTTGAACGGATCCTGCTACAGAAAGTAACTTCTAGTGTTGAGCTAGCCCATGACCTCGATCGAAGCTAGAAGGCTTTAGGAACATTTTGTAAGTTTGAAGTATATCCTATTGGAAAATGAGATGTGAGGTAACTGCATACCATATTCTAAAGTATTTAGAGAGTATTTTACCTTGTTAAATCTTGTAACACCTTCATTAGACGAAAAAATCTGCAAATGGGTAGATGCTTGGAGACTACTGAAAATGTAACCGTAAACAACGTATATAAAAACAAATATAAAACTAAAATTTAAAATAGCACAGACCGTCGACTTATATAGCTTTTTATCTTTCTCTTAATATTCTTGAACTGCTACATTCAACGTATTTTTAACCCTATTTCTAAAATCCATCTTCATAATGGTCATACACTTTTATCCCTAAAATATTAACGTATAAAGTTATAAAGTATCTTAAATCCCTGATTAAAATATTAATGCAAAGCATTATCACTCATTTCCAACTCCTACCCGCTATTGTTGTAAGGACAGGAAAGCCACTGTAGATTATTTTATTTTTGTTATTGTTATTTTTGTTTGTATTACAGGATTTTTCATTACACTAAATTCACGTGTGTTGGGAATAACCTCCATCTAGACCAGTAATATACATTTATTGCATATCTTTAACCTATTC